>NC_061869.1:26509615-26804845 GCF_907164915.1 Impatiens glandulifera
AAATTTGCAACAAGCGTGTTCAAGTACGGCTTTTGAGTAGTGGTGTATAACATTTGGAAAGAATGGAATGGAAGGGTATATGACAGAACCCGCAGGAGCATTGAAAAGTTATGGAAAGATATTATATCGGATCGCAGCGCCCTCGCAGGAACATGGAGAAGAATTCCAAGCATAGAGTAGAACTAGAATATCTACAGAAAACTAAAATTTACTGTTTTTTAAACTCACTAGAATTGAAAGCATTGTAATTAGATAATTCATTTATGTTTTTAGCTTTTTAGCTTTTATTCAGAATATTATGACTTCAAAATAATTATAGGTCTGTGTAGAATGATCTCTTAAACTTGTGGTTTTATCCCATTTTGAGAATTTTTAATGAAATGACGCTAAGTTGTTTTTCAAAAACAAATACTATACACTTATATTTATTCTTGATAATTTCAGTTTTTATATTTAGTTTTTAACGTCATCTAGTTTTTAAAAATGTTAGATTTAAAAAAGAATGTTTTATTTTATAATAAATAACTTTAATTTTTGATTTTGTGTAACATTTGTTTAGATATAAAATGTATAATATCAATATCGTACCGAAATTAAGGTATACCAAAATTCAGGTAAAATAATGTATACATATTTCTATACCGAAACTTTCGATAAGATATAAGATATGTATAATAAATGAAAGTATATCGTACTAACCTACCCTTAATCATACCCTTTAATACTTTGAAACAAGTTATTTACACTTTGAAACAAGTTATTTACATTTTGTAAGAAGGCATACATGTTGTGTTTAAGTAACTGATGAATGCATCATAAAGTTTGATTCAAGTTATATATTGGGATTATTAGGTTTTAAGTGGAATTTCAGATCTAATTTCGTGATCTATATGCTAAATTGATAAGATCGTTAATGCATATTGTTATTAGAATATCAATGTTAATGTGTGAACTGTTCAGCCCTATTAATACCGAAGGAGATAAGAGCCTCACGTGTTGTTCATTGGTTCACACAAGTTCGGTTATAACTTCTTACGACTCCTTAAACGAATGAACAAGGGTAACACTCACTATTATTGTTTAATTGAAAAGATGATAATCTCATATAACTTACCATCTTTTTTAAGAAAAGTGATTATACATGTATTTTACAACAACTTCAAGTAATTGTGTTGAGTCCCACTTTTAATTGATCTCGCATCGTCACAAGGTTTTGACTTATTAAATAGGTCATAGAATATTTAAAGAGAGAATATTCAAAATAATGAAATTTTTCTTTAATTACCTTTTGATTATATATATTATTTTATTTCATAAATAGTTAATATATTTTTTAAAATTTTAACACTATAATTAAACTATTTAATTATATATTATTTATTTTATTGATAAATAATATTCTTTTAAAATCTTAATTGTATAATTAAACCCATTAAATTATATATATTGTTTTATTTCATAAATAAATATTATATTTATTATTAATAATATCTAATATATTTGTTAATAATAAATCATTATTTGCTTTGATCTAATATGTCAATTCTTAGTGTGACCCAATACACTCAATTATAATAGTTATAGATTTTTATCTTATTGTATTTGTCTTCTAGCAAAACATTACAATTCCTAAAATAATTAAATTAAAATATTTTCAATAATTGTTATATCCAAAATTATTCCTTACACATTAAATTAAAAGAGACAATTCCTTCAATCTCTCACTTGTCATTAAACAAACTAGGAAAATCCTCGTGTGATTGCACAAGGATAAAAATATAAATAAAATAATAAAATAATAATAATATTTATTCAATTTTTAAATTTTTAATCAATCACAAAAAATTCAATGTTTAAAATTTTAATAAATCACGAATAATATATTAAAATAAAAAAATAACACTCTCATCTAATTAGTTAGTTATATATATAAATTAGATAGTTAAAAAGTTGTACTTATATTGTTAAAATGTCTCATGTTCATCTAATTTGGTGTTTAATTTAAAATATAAAGTGTTATTAGTTTAGTTCGTTAAAAAGTTGAATTTGTTTTTAATTTTATTTTAAACCGTTTTAAGATTATGGGTGGGTCAACCCAAAATCCGGCACAAGTATCCATTTACTCTCACATATATATTCAAATTAACCACATCTCTCGACCCGACAATCCGAACACTTTAAAAATTAAGCATCATTGTATATATATATATATGTGCAAATATATTTGTCTCTTAATATCTTATTTGATGATATGGTGACTATAAACTTTTAATAATAACAACTTCAATTCATTTAATGGGGTTTCATTCACTAGATCATTTAAAATTATAACATTTGTTAATAATGAATTATTTGGATATATTATTTAATATCCATCAAATAATAAATAAGGATGTGTTAGAGTATAATATAATATTGATATTATCATAATTTATAATATTGTGATAATATCTTACAAATATATTATATTATACTCTAACATCCTTACTCAAACTCATGATGCAATAACAATAAGCATTGAGAGTTTGACAGTCAGAAAATGAAAGCGCGGACGATAAGAAGTTACGCATCATTCGTAATCTTCTTCTCTTCTTTCTCTTCTATTTTGTGCCCAATCCATTGACAATCCACCAAAAAACAGCTCTTATTCAATTCAGACCAAACAAAATTAACAACCAAACCAAAATCAATCAAACCAAGTTTCACAAACTCCTCCAAAAAAACCAAACTCAAATCAACAATCCACAAATCAATCAAACCAAACTTTAAAAACTAAGGAAAAACCCAAACTAAATTCAACTCATTATTTTCAACAACAACCAAAACCAAACCAATCAAACCAAGTTTCACAAACATAGGGAAACACCAAACCAAACTCAACTCTCTATACTCAATAAAACAACCAAAATCAATCAAACAAAGACTAATCAAACAAAGACCAATCAAACCAAACTTTACAAACTTAGGAAAAACCCAAACCAAGTTCAACTTACTATTTTCAACAGCAACCAAAATCAAACTAAATTTCACAAACATAGGGAAACACCAAACCAAATTTAACTCCCTATACTCAACAAAACAACCAAAACAAATCAAACAAAGACCAATCAAACCAAGCTTCAAAAACTCACTTCTTATTTCCTCTCCTCCAAGACAAATAATAAAAGCAACATTCTTCTAAACTAGCTAATTCAACCAAACCAACCATCAATCTGTCCAAGTTACCCTCCTCACTTAAGAACAAAACAATCAAACTCATTTCCACCAAGATACCAAAATCTAAATCCAACTAGACGAAAACAAATTCACTCAAATGAAATCCAAAACTTGAGATAAGATGCTTAAGACCACCGAAAAAAAATAATATTAATAATAAATGATTAAAGCCCTCCATCAATGGCTAAAGTAGCCATTGATGGAGGTAACGGAGGACTATCACTTGATTGACTCAAGAACGATAACAAGGCTCTGATACCATGTTAAACTAAAGAAAAAAATATTGTATTGAATTGTTATACATGGTTACATAAATTATGTCTATTATATAGACATTATAATTGACATATAAGAAACTAAATAATATAATATTGATATTATCATAATTTATAATATTGTGATAATATCTTACAAATAAATTATATTATACTCAAACAGGATGAAATATCATATCACAAAACCATCAAGTCAAATATAAAATTAGTGTCAAACACACATAAATACAAAAACAAACTCCAAGACATTCTCCAATGAATTTGAGACCCTTAGTTCTTCACTTGAGAAAAAGAAGCTCTCGCTTGACTCAGATAATGATGACTCTCACTTCAGTGCTTAAGCTGTAATCTTGTCATTAATATATACCTTCTTAATTTCACTTATAGTGATGATGTGTCCTATAAGCTGACATTTCTTCATAATGTGTATATATTTGGAGTTCGAAGTTGGATCCTTTGTATAGGCTATGACATCATTGTTTTCAAAATAAATGTCAATAGATACTGAAATGCTAGGAACAACACAATATTCATCTAGGAACTTTCTCATCCGTACGGTCTCATGTATTGCTACACTAGCAGCAATGTACTAAGTCTCTATTGTAGAATCTAATTTATACTACATGGGACTCTTTCAGCTCATAGATCCTCTATTAAGGATGAAGACATAACACGATTTGAGACTTTAATTCTAAAAGTTTGCATCAATATAGTCTTATACGATCAAATTTCCATATCTCTATATATTAAGATATCATTATTGTTTTTTTTCAAGTATTTCATGATCTTCTTATATGTGCTTCACTATATTTCTGCAAAAACATTGATTGTTAAATGTGACAAATTTTCAAAATGTCTACAACATCTAGAAACCATGGTATACATGATAAATCCTATAACATAAGCTATGAAATCTTGTTTATATTCTCAAGCTTGGCATGTGTTGTAGAACACTACATCTTGTCGAGATATTTGTTATGTTGAATAAAAAAAATTACTTAGAATCTTTCATCTATCAAGAATCTATATATCTTAATTCAACTGTGTACTAGTCTTTTTTTCAAGTCTTTTATTGAAAAATATTTCTTTTGTCATCCATTTACAAAATCCAACATCAGAATGTCATTCCAATAAGTAGTATGTCATCCACATACAAGACTAAGAAGACTAACTTACTACCATTAAACTTCTTGTGAACACAAGATGCTCTTCTTTAGTCATTCATTTACATGTATAAGGACCCTTTGATCTATTCATCAAATCAAAAGTGTCAAGTCCTTGATGTTTCCTCTAGTCTATAAATGGACTTCTGAAGCTTGTATATTGGTCGAGCATCATTTGAATCTGTAAAACATTCAATTTGTGTCATGTACACATCCTCTTCCCAAAAACATTTAGGAAAATGTTTTGATATTCATTTTCCATATCATATAGTCACAATAGCTAAATATATCATAATATATTTAATCATAAAAACTAGTGAAAGTAGCTATCTAATATCATAATAGCTACTATATACTATGAATTTGTATATGACAACTATCATTGCCTTGTAGACATATATGTTTTTATTCTTGTTAGTTTTGAGTTTAAAAACATTTGTTTCATTTGTTTTATCTCATCTTGCAAATCTATCAAGTATCATACTTGATTTTCAAACATCAAATTCATTTCAAACCTAACAGCCTTAGACCATTTATTGGAGTCTAGACCTATCACTCATTTCTTATAAATAGAAGGTCATTATTATATTCTAACATAAGAACATCAGACTTAAATTCATGTTGAAATCATCAAAATGTCTTGATTGTACCATTGACTTTTAATCATCAGATTAGCCTGAAGGGAGACATAGTTATACGTGTCGTCTAACAGATGAGAGTTAGACATGCAGTCTAACTCCTTCAGATTAGTCTGAAGGGAACCGTAATTAGACGTGTCGTCTAATCCCATTAGACCAGGTGGTTTAATGGATCCTGTTATTAGACGGGTGAGTCTAATTTAATTAGACGAGGTCGTCGAAGTGAAAAACATATAATGTCATGCTTAAGTAGTTGATTGAAGATAGCATCCATCTACCCACACTCAACTATCTATATGCTACTTCTGCTCCACTTTCTAATGAAGATCAATACGACAGCTAGTTGCAACCAATTGATTAATGCCACGTAAGCAAATATTATTCCCACTACTTGTTTCTTGCAGGAATATTCTAAAAGAATATTTGGCGCACTACCAGATTCGTACGACCACGATCCTAGTGCTCAGACTCTGTTGTGTACTATGGAAGCGTTCTAATGGAAGTTAGCCACGTGTCATTATAGAAAATTCGACCGTTGGTACTTGCTCTCTATTTAAGATCTTCAAGGACAACTGATGAATCATCGATCTATCGATACTCATAGAATCATACGCAAACTTATAAGTTGATATACGAAAGAGCTGCTTTCTTACTTTATTGTGTGTTTATCAAGAGAGAGTTAGAATCAGAGCATTGTTTAATTGAGTGATATACTTCAATATATTGTAAGTTGAACAGAGTTTATTCTGTTCAATAGAGAGCTAGTCGTGCAACTGTATTTGATTCTATGAAACATATAGTGAATCCTTTCGGTGGTTAGAAGAAGAGGTGACGTAGGAGAGTTTGCTACGAACATCCATAAACAAACTGATGTGTTATTTACATTCTGTCATCTTCTCATTCTTTGGTTCTTAGCTTCAAACCTGAGAAAACGTTTCCACACTTGAATCGTTCAAGAGTTTGCAATGGTTTGTGAAGAATACAAAGTAATTTAAATCCCTAACAGGATTTCAATCAAACTGTTTATCTAAAGTCGTCATCAATAGCCGGACCCCCATCTCTATCGATTACGTCGATCCTTTCAATTGATATCAGAGCTCTGTTTATATTCTCAGGCATTAAAAACCTGAATCATGTCTATCATCAATGAGATCCCTATTCTATTAAAAGATAACTGCGAATATTGGATGATGAGAATGCAAGCTCACTTAGTTGCTCTTGATTGTGATATGTGGAACGTAATTACTAATGGCCACATAAATATTTCGAAGCCAAGATGTGAGTGGACTACTGAAGATAAGATAACCAATAACCTGGACAACGTGGCCAAAAATATTTTGTATCAATCGATCAACATAAAAATATTCTACTAGATCAAGTCTTGTGCCTCTGCTAAAGAAATATGGGAGAAGCTAACTCAGATCTATGGTCAAAATGTTCAAGCCAAGAAAAATCAAAAGGACCAGAATGTTTTCATGTGCGTTGAAAACAAATCCAAATGGGCCGACAGCGATTCAGAGGACTATCCTGTTGAAAAGGATATTGAAACTATAACATGCTTGATGGAAAACGATCAATCCAAAGTAAATGATGTCTTTACACCAGAATTTACCAACAAAGAGTTAACTACTGCACTCAATGAAATGGCCATTGAGTACAAGAAGTTATCAGATTCTTTTTATGAAATGAAAGTAAAATATGAGGCCGATATTTCTTTTTCACATAAAACGTATGAATCAAATGTTTTTGAAAAGAAATTAGTAGAGATCTCATCCTAGAATGAGATGCTCAAGGAACATATTCAAACTCTTTCCTCTAAAAGAAAAAATATTAAACTATGTTGTCAGTGCTTGGTCAAGGTCTGAAGAAGTTGTCAAACATCATATTAGTCTGTTGAATCCTACTTGATTTAGATCCGGTTTAGGATTTGATGGCAATGACCTAAACCGATCCTGCAAAAAGTCAAACTCAGCAGATAACAAGCTTAAGCCAATAAGCTTTGTAAAAGGGAGTTTAACTGATATTGAATTTGATCCCATTCATGAAGAGGTATCTTTGAAGAATGAAATAACTTATGTTCCGCCGACTATTGGCTGGTTGAAAAATAAGTTAGAAGTAGGTAGCAAGTCTGGCAATCTAAAACTTGGAAAGAAGTCAAGAATTTCTAAAAGAAAATCATCTTCTAAGACTAAGGGATCAGTGGCTAGCAGGAAGGCGTCTGCTATGTCAAAATCATACGCATTAATCACAACACAAAATGGGAAATCCGTCAAAATAACTCAAATATGGATTCCTAAGGGACTGATTGACTGAGGACCCAATTGAATGTGGGTACCAAAAGATTGTAAATATTATTTTGTGTAGGTACAAGTGAATGATGGTCTCGAGGAATCTGTATGGTATCTTGATAGCGGCTGTTCCAGGCATATGATAGGAAATAGACGCTTTTCACTGATATAGTAGATTTTTTTGGACCTAAGATTACTTTTGGTGACAACAAGAAGGGTAAGACCATGGGTAAGGGTAAGATTATTCATGGTAATCTAAACATTAATGACGTGTTACTTGTTGACAATTTGTGCTATAACCTGATTAGTATTAGTCAGTTTTGTGATAATGGTTTGTCAGTTGATTTTCAAACTGATTCATGTTTAGTTAAGGATCAATATGGTAATACTTTATTAACTGGTAGTAGAGTAGGAAACTCATATAAAATGAATTGGCAAAAAGAATCATCTGATCCTATGTGCATGATTGCCAAGAATGACCAGAAATGGTTATGTCATAAAAGATTAAACCATTTGAATATTAAAACCATCAACAACATTTGTTCAAACAATTTAGTTATTGGATTACCTAAATTATAGTATTCTAAGGACAAGATATGTTATGCTTGCCAGTTAGGCAAATAGGGCAGATAATCGTTCAAAAGTAAAGGGAAATCTCAATCCAGTCGTTGCTTAGAATTGTTACACATGGATATGTTTGGTCCAATTCCTATAAAGAGCTTAGGAGGAATGAGATTTTCCCTAATTGTTATTGATGATTTTTCACGATTTACATGGGCAGCATTTTTACAGTCAAAGGATAAAACTGCTGAAAACTTGATTAGAATATTTAAAAGAATTCAGAATCAGAAATCTTTGAATATTGCTTACATTAGAAGTGATCAGGGAACTGAGTTCACAAAAAGATACCTTACCTCTTATCTCGAGGAGTCTGGGATTAGGCACGAGTTGTCTAGTACCAGAACTCCACAGCAGAATGGCATTGCTGAGAGAAGAGTGAGGACTCTGAAGGAAGCTGCGAGATTTATGCTAGCTGAATTAGACGTACCTTAAAGGTTCTGGACAGAAGCCATAAACACAGCTTGCTACACACAAAATTGTTCAATAATTAAAAAACATTTTGATAAAACTCTCTATGAACTGTATTATGGGAGAATTCCCACAGTTTCATACTTCAAAGTATTCGGGTGTAAATGTTTTATTCATAACAATAGAATGGTTTATTTGACCGCTTTTGATGCCAATACAAATGCTGGATTCATGCTTGGATATTCCTCAGTTAGCAAGGCTTCAAGAGTATTTAACAACAGAACTCAAATTGTTGAGGAATCTCTTCATGTTATATTTGATGAGCCTATTGAGAGTAACTACATTGATCCCATTGACATTTCTAATAGATTAGAAGCGATTATTCTTGAGACTGTAAGTGAGGAAGAAACTCTAGATAAACGGATGTCATTGTCTGATCATGTGGCTGATCCGGTTGAAATCTAACCAGATGTACAAAATCCTGTTCAACAAACTGTTGAGAGTTCGGACGTTGTGGAGTCACATGGTAAGATGACTAATCCCTTTGGATCCAACTTCAGATGGAACAAGAATCATCCACAAAATTGATCATCAGAAATCCTTTCTATCCTCGAAGGCCAAGACGTCAATTAATGGGTGAAATGGCCAATTCTGCATTTATTTCTCAACTGGAGAAAGGAACCATACAATCAATGGATGCATGACAAATTTGAAATGAGTATGATGGAAGAATTAACTTTCTTCCTCGGTCTCCAAGTTCGTCATCTGGAGAAAGGAACCTTCATCAATCAGGCCAAGTATACCAAAGAGTTACTAAAGAAGTTTGGGATGGAGAACTGCTCTGCTACAGCCACTCCAATGAGCTCCTCTAGTAAATTGGACAAAGATGATAGTGGTCAAAGTGTAGATGTCACAACCTATAGAGGTCTTATTGTGTCACTACTATATGTTACTACTAGTAGACTAGATATCCAATTTACTTTTGGTGTATGTGGAAGATTTCAGGCTAATCCTAAACTTTCTCACTTTACTACTGCTAAACGCATTCTGAAATATTTAAAGGGAACTCAAAATGGGGACTATGGTATCCGAATGATTCCAGTTTCAATTTGACTAGTTTTTCAGATGTAGTTTATGTAGGGTGCAAAATTGATAGAAAAAGCACGAGTGGAACTTTCCAGTTGCTTGGAAATCGTCTTATCTCATGGTTCAGCAAGAAGCAGACGTCGGTTGCCATGTCTACAGCTGAAGCAGAGTACCTTACTGCTGGCAGTTGTTTCTCTCAGGTTCTGTGGATTCAACAACATCTTAAGGACTATGAGATTGAAGTTGAAGAATCCCCAATTTTCTGCGACAACACAAGTGCTATCGCAATCACCTATAATCCATTTTTGCACTCTCGGACAAAGCACACCGAAATCAGGCATCACTTTATCTGAGAGCATGTCAATCAGAAACAGCCTTAGACCATTTATTGGAGTCTAGACCTATCACTCATTTCTTATATATAGAAGATCCTTATTATATTCTAACATAAGAACATCAGACTTAAATTCATGTTGAAATCATCAAAATGTCTTGATTGTACCCTTGACCTTTAATTATCAGATTAGTCTGAAGGGAGACGTAGTTTGACGTGTCGTCTAAAAGATGAGAGTTAGACGTGCAGTTTAACTCCTTCAGATTAGTGTGAAGGGAACCGTAATTAGATGTGTCGTCTAATCCCATTAGACAAGGTGGTCTGTTAGGATCTAGGTCGGGATTGGCGGACCGGGGTCTGACCGGTTAGCACTCAATGGTTGGTTTTTAATCCGGTTAGGGATTAACACTGGGTTTCAATACTACACAGGCTGTCACAAACCCTTGAACCGAGTTCAAGTGCGGAAGTGGTTTGTTTCAGACTGAAGCAACACGCACACGGGATGAGTAGGGCCGAATTTGAATAAAGTCAGTTTAGGTTAGGCTTAATCGGTTAGAGCGGTCGGTTAGAGTGGTATGAATCGGTTAGAATGTAGATTGGTTAGAATGTAAAGCCGACAGAAAGTAAAGAACAAGACATGTTTTTATGGATGTTCGGAGATAAAACTCCTACGTCACCCCTTCCTCTCGAAACCGCGAGAAGGATATTCACTAAGGAATACACAAACACAATCCGATCGAGACTTATTTGCTGCTCGATGAACACTCGTACAATTTTCACCGAAATTGTAATTCCACTTAAGATGAACACTTAATCTTAGAGAGATAAAAAGAGCTTATAACTTAGGTTGTTGTATCTCTTAATTATTGTCTCTTGTAACTGCGTTTACTCCTCTTCAGCACCTTATTTTATAGGTGAAATGTGCCAATGGTCACATTTCTTCTCCTTGAATCTGATTGGTTGAGCAGAGGTTCAGTGATTCAGACCTGGCGGTTTAGGCTTTCGGTGCGTAGGTCAAACCAGCTAGGGTTGTCTTTTACTTAATGTAGCAACTGTCGGTTTGATAGTTGCCTGCACCTGGAATGTTGCGCCTCTGACTTATCCCAGAATAGAAAGATCTTTTCAGGCGGTTTTCTGCAGCCTGCAGAGTATCCTTAGACTTGTATGGATGAGGCAATGTTACAGTCTGTCTCTTTGGTATCATCTTCCGTAGATACTCAAAGTGTTCTGTTTGCACCAATTTGTAGATTGTACTTAGTTTGATGTTCTTGGCTTCTTTCTCTAAGTAGCTTCTTCATCGGTTTTCTAGATTGATGCATTTCGGTTTAGGATGTCTACCGGTTGTTTGGGTTAACCGGATCACTTCAGGTTTTTCATAGCTTCAGGTTAACCGGATGACTTCCGGTTTTGGTTACATCTTTTGCCTTGTCTTTAATCGGTCTTGTTTTCCTGATCGGTTAGATTCTTGGCCGGTTGGGTTGCTTGACCGGTTGGATTACTTGACCGGTTGAATTACTTGATCGGTCCTGGTTCTTAATCGTTCCTGCACATGAAGTTTGTTTGTTAGGTTATATTAACCGGTCTGATTTTATTTAACAATTTCTCCCTTTTTGATTATTTTATTTAAAATATTCAAAACCATGTAAGAGTTAAAATGTAGGCCGGTTGTTTTAAAAGTTTATTTGGCCGGATTTTTGGAAAGTGACTTAGAAAATTTTTCGAAAAATTTTTGGAAAAATTTTGAAAAAAATGTTGAGAAGAAATGTTTATCTTATCAATTTCTCCTTTTTGATTATTTTATTTAAAATATTCAAAACCATGGAAGAGAGTTTACTTAAATACTTAATATATATATATATGAGAGTTTACAGAAATTAACATAAGCAATAAAAAAAACTTTTATCCCTTCTTCCTAGGCATAAGTTTTTCCTTTAGATGTTCAGCTACGACTCCCCTTCCCGGATTGTCGGGATCGGCGCCAACTCTGGAGGAGGATCCCTGACCGCCCGAGGTCCCGGTGAATGGTGACACCGGTGGACGAACCGATCTAAGTAGGATCTCTTCGAGACCCCGCGTTCTTTTGAGCGGCGGTACGATTTCTTCCTCGAGTTCATCATCTACTAGTGAAACCGGGTTGATTGGAAGGGCAGTAGCCGGTTCAGCAACGTTGTCCAATAACCTTGTAATTGTTGCCCTCTTAGAAGATGTCGTTCTTTTTCTGGTGGCCGGTCCGGTTGATGAGACAGCTGCCTTCGATTTCTTATGGGCATCGGCGATACCTTCGAATGCTAGCTGTTGGTCGAGTAGCCGAGTCGCATCCTCATTTCGTTGAACCTCTTGCGCAGGTGCAACATCTTCTACATTTTGAACATGTTGGGCCAGGTTTGCATCCGCTTGTTCCGTCTCCTTTTGAAGCCGGACTTGCTCATCCTCGGCGTCCTGAATCTTCTGGGCCGCGATCTCATTCGATATTTCAAGCGCTTCGTCGGTTGCCAGCTTTGCCGCTACCATCTCCGTCAGCTGTTCGGAGACCGCCTTTAGCTCGGCTTCGGTCTTGGCATGCTTCTCCTCAAGCACTGCCATTCTTTCAAGTATGGATCGGTAAAATAGTAGTTTTCCTCAACGACCGTAAGTCGTTTAACCGCGGTTAGTTCATGTTCCTTAACCGTTAGCATTTCCAGTACTAAGGCTTCGATCTGGGAATCTTCCGTCCCAGGGACATATTTTTCATGAAGATGATGAATGTGGTCGGAAAGCTCCATCAGTCGTGCATGCGGTTTGACCATTCTCCCTTTTCGAAGAGCGGTCACCACGTCCTTAGCTTTTGTAAGTTTGAGCACCATTGTTTCCATGTCAATCATCTTTTCATACCTTTGGTCAGCGGGATGCTCCGGTAACATGTTGGCAAAGAGGATTTCCTGCCGAATCAGAGCCCATTGAAAATAGACATCGCTCGCAGCGTAAGCCTGAACGTAAAGTTGATCCATTATTTGGGAGACGAGATCCTTTCCCAGTTGCCGAACATTTTCGTTCGCGGTTTCATGTCCTTCCGGTTGCCTATCCGAACCGGTTTCAATATCATCATTTCTGGCCGATTGTTCTTCGACCACCTTCTCCTTCCCTCTATTAGACCGATCCTCCTCGGTGTGGAAGGAGAGAGTCCGGCTAGAGCTTGATGCCGAGTTCTCCGGATAGGGGGTGTCGGTCTAAATATTAGCCGACCTGGACTGTCGGGGAACCGCTTTCCTTGCGGACTGTTCACCTGCCGGAGCCTTCTTCTTTCTAGGCTGCGATTTCATTTTGCTGGTAGAGACCTTTGTCTTGCCCGGTTTGTCCTCTGACTTCAGAAAGTGATGGGATTTTATTATCTTGCTGGGGGAGTATAGACGCCCGGGCCGGTTTCGGCATTGAAGTGGCGCATCATCTTTCCAAGTGGAATGGCGTATCCCCATGACCTCCTTGAAGATGGATCCACCATCTCACATAGGTTAGAGAAGATTACCTTTTCCCAATTGATTTTAGTGACGTTGACCAAACCGGCTATCATCTCAATCTTGGACCGCGTGAGGCTATCATAGTTGCCTCCCCTTCCTTGAACCGACTTTGTGAGTATCTCGCAAACTGGTCTATATTCCGATTTGAGAGAGGTTTTCTTACCGGACACTGCTATTGGTACCTCAGTATCCGAGACATCGCGGCAAACCGCTTGGAATGTATCCTCCTTCGTAAGAACTGAGAAGTCACTCCCCTCCGTTTGTAATCTGAGAACTTCAGCAACCGACTCCATTGTGAGTCGAAACGGTTTTCCGCCTATTGTTGCGGTTATGGCTCCTTCGTTGTGTACGGCGGTTTGGAACAATTCCATGGCCGCGTCGGGATAAAGAATGAACGGACCGCTTAGAAAGTGTTCAAGACCGGAAGTAGAAATAAGATCCAGCACCCGTTTAGCTTTCGTCGATCCGTTGGATCGAATTTCCTCAAAATCGACTTGAAAGATGTGGGTGAATAGCACAGATTCGCGACCCATTTTGATTTGGAGAGACAGAAAGATCGAGAGATTAAGAGCTTTGAAGAGATTAGAGTGCTAGAGAGAGAAAGCGATTTCGCGGAAGAATGAAATAAAATGACTAAGGACGATATTTATAGTCACGGGTTGGAATTCTAACCGTCGCAAACCGTCACATCAAGATTGGGCGGGAAATTTCCCTCCAAAATGTCATTGGGCGGCAGATTTAAGCGGCAAACATTGAGCGGCAAGTCTGAGCGGGAATTTATTTCATGCAGTTATTTTTATAACCGTTGAGTAAGAGAGCGGTTATTTAACCGGTGATTTAGGGAAGCGGTTAGCGATTTTAACCGGTTGAACATTTAAACCGATATTTTAACTTATTGATTTTGAACCGATTTATGAACTTAATAATTAGAATGATCATTTGATTGAAGACATGATTGATACCTATACAAAGATCGGTTTGAGATACACAAAAGAAATAAAAATTACATAACAAACATTTTAGTAAGTTTGTCAACCACCACCTCCTCGTTGAGGACATTCGAGAGGTTCACCGGGGTACCCGGTCCAAGATCTGGATTATAGGTACGAAGGATCCGCTTATGTGAGGAGCATAGCCGAAACCTTTCTTTGTCTCGATCATGGTCCTCAGGTTGTTGTAGATGACCGACGCCCAGTTAATGGGAGTGTGGCTGACGATGTAGGTCATCATATCAAACACTATTCTAGAGTAGTGTTGGTTCGGGGATTGACATATGATCGATCGGTTGACGGTCTCATGCAGTAGTTGGATGTGCGGGGCGAGTTTGGCTTTCAGACCGTAATTCTCCACCGGCATTTCGGTTCCGGAGAACATTTCAGCATAGTCAATTACTGCACTCCCCACTCGGGATGGGAAGTCGGAGAACCCTTTAGTGGGCAGATTGAATATCTCAGCAAATCCGCTTTCGGGAAGAATGATAATGTGGTTTTTCACCACGGAAGTTATGACATCGCCGAGCATGGCTGCATTGTCGAAAAACTCTAATACCTCTGGGTAAAGTAGAGGTTCGGATTCTTCGAGGAAGGTGCGAAGACTGGTGTCGTCAAGGGATTCAAAAAGTATTTCCCTTGTTTCAATATCCTCCATATTGAGGACAGAATCGAAATCGATGCATGGGTGGTTCCTTAGAGTGCGGTTAGACATATTTCAAACTTGCTAAAAGAGAGATTAATAGAGAGAGAGTTTGAAAAATTGGAAGTTGTTTGTAAGTGTTTCGGAATGAGAATGATAGGTCTCTTAAATAGATTTAAAATTGGAGGGAAAGTAGGAGCATTTAATGTTGATATTCCGTTTTGTCTCATTAATGCTGGGAATATTTGTATTTTCAAAATGTCTTGGGAAGGAGTTACTTTTGACCGGTTGCGAAGCTCGAGGCGGAGAATCTAGTTGGAAAGTAACTAGGTTTGTGTAATTTCCCATGTAGTTGGAAATCAAAAGTTACTTAAATTTCATTAAGGAAGGTCGGATTACAATGAACTCAGAAACATAAATTAAACCGAGGGAGACATAATCGAATAGGTTAAAAATACAACCGGTGCGTACAATAAAATGACCGGTTGTAAGGAGTGACTTAATTGCCGGAGTTGCTAAGATGTCGGTTCTTCTTCTTCCAGGCCTTCTCGATCCGCTCATAGAAGGAGTCGGCGACTTCCCTGGTCAGGACTTGGGACTAGTTCAGCCCCTCGCCCGGACATAGTGGAACCCCGTGTTCCATGAGTAGGGAGCTGATCTAGGGAATGAAGTCGGTATGACGAGTGGTGATCATCCAGATCAGGATGTCGAATAACACCTTAGACTAGTTGACTGGGGTATCAGTTGTGATAGCGGTCATCATGTTGAAGACGGTGGTGCAGTAGGTGTTCGTGACATCCTTTCCCAGGATGGCCCGACCGATGATGTCATTGAGAAGCTGGTATTCAGCCCTCAATGATGACTGAGCTCCGTGGTCATTGACCGGACGGTTCGATCGAGAAAAGTTTAAAGATATTTCGGCTTTTAGTTCGGCCGGAACATTCAGATCGGTGAGACCTTACTTCGGAAGGTCGAAGCATCTACCGAAATCACGTTCGAAAAAATCAAACACGGTTCCTCCAACCCTAGATTGAATGAGGGTATCAAAGTAAGGAGTACCGCGGAAAACCCTTGCGTTATGGAAGAATTCCAGAACGGTTTTAGGGAAGATGACATGTTTGTCATCTAAGAAGGGTTTCAGACCGATGTCTTCAAGAGACTTGATCATTTTGAATATTTCATAGTGTTCTGTCACTTGAGTGGAATCAAAGTCAACTTGGAGAATGTTTTGGAACTGAGACATTTTGTCTTAGTGAGATGATTTTTGATGTTTGTGGATGTTTGGTTGATATTCATCTAACTTATATATTAGTTGAAGGATGATAGTATTATCCAGTGGGTAGTAGTTAATGTAGTCTATAGACCAAAGGATAAAAAGATTTGAATGAATTAAGTATGTCTACAGCCTAAAGTGTGAGTCATAGGCCTGGACGGTGAGAGATATCATATCTTCACATCTTTTAAGGTATGACTATTTTTCTTTGAAAAGGTATCTTTTCAGAACAGATACATCGAAACTCAGACAATTGTTCCACTTTTGTTAGAGAGCCAAATAATCCAAATTATGTTATATTCAAATCGGTCGGTTTTCAATCATTGGTCCTGATGCGGTTAATTAGTGCATGCACTAAGTAACCGGTCGGTTTACTATGACTGATAGACAAAGCGGTTCTTCAATAAATACCATGGTGAATTCGGTTTCTGACATTTTAGGAAGAACTGCAGGTTTTGTCTGTCCGAACCGATTTTCCCTTTAGAGTTTGAAGGTTTAAGAAATGAGTTGATTAATATCGGTTAAACCGAGAATATTTCTGAAGTAAGAAAACTTAGCTTCCTGCAGAGGCTTTGTGAAGATATCGGTCACTTGTTGTTCTGTTGATACGTATTCCAGCCGAATATGCTTCAGCATGACATGTTCCCAAATAAAATGATGCCTTATGTCGATGTGTTTGGTTCTAGAGTGTAAGACCGGGTTGTATGTGATTGATATGGCACTTGTGTTGTCACAGAAAATAGGAGATTCTTCGGCGGTGATACCGAAGTCCTTTAGTTGTTGTTGAATCCATAGGAGTTGTGAACAACAACTTCCGGCTGCCAGATATTCAGCTTCTGCGGTGGACGTAGCAACTGATGTTTGCTTCTTGTTGTGCCATGACACAAGCCGGTCACCTAGGAATTGGCATGTTCCGCTGGTACTTTTTCTGTCAACTTTACAACCTGCATAGTCTGCATCCGAGTAACTTGTGAGGTTGAAGGATGAGTCCTTTGGATACCACAGACCGACTTCAGAAGTTTCCTTTAGATATTTCAGGATTCGCTTAGCGGCTGTATAATGAGACTGTTTGGGATTAGCCTGGAATCGTCCACACATCCCGACCGCAAATAGTATGTCCGGTCTACTTGCTGTTAAGTATAGGAGTGAACCGATGATTCCGCGATAGGTCGTCAGGTCTACTGCCTAACCGTCATCATCTTTGTCCAGCTTAATTGATGAGCTCATTGGCGTAGCCGCGAAGGAGCATGTGTCCATCCCAAATTTCTTCAGAAGTTCCTTTGTGTATTTGGGCTGACTGATGAAGGTTCCTCCTTCGAGTTGTTTAGCCTGGAGGCCTAGAAAGAAGCTTAATTCTCCTATCATACTCATCTCAAATTTGTTAGTCATCAAGATTGAGAATTTATCACACAGCTTAGGATCGGTTGATCCAAAAATGATATCATCTACATATATTTGAACAAGTAGGATATGTCCCTTTTTCTCAGATTTAAATAGGGTTTTATCCACTGAACCTATAGTGAAATCATGATATAACAGAAATGCGGTTAGTGTATCATACCAAGCTCTAGGAGCTTGTTTTAAACCGTACACTGCTTTATTTAGGCGGTATACATGATTAGGCAGGTCAGCATTTTTAAAACCGGGTGGTTGTTCAACATATACTTCCTCACGTAGGTCACCATTTAAAAATGCACTTTTAACATCCATTTGGAAAACTTTAAAGTTTTTGAAAGCAGCAAAGGCTAGAAAGATCCTAATAGCTTCAATCCTAGCTACACGAGCAAATAATTCTTCAAAATCAATGCCTTCTTCCATTTTGTATCCTTTTGCCACTAATCTGGCTTTGTTCCTCGTGACCAAACCGTCTTCATTAAGTTTATTTCTGAATACACATCTTGTTCCTATGACCGGTTGGTCTTTCGGTCACCTCGTTGCTCTCAAACTGGTTTAACTCTTCTTGCATTCCCAAGATCCAATCCGGATCTGACAATGCTTCATCCACCCTTTTCGGCTCAATCTAGGATATGAAAGCGGAATTAAAGTATTCTTCCAGTATTTGTTGCCTAGTTTGGACAGGTTTTGAAGGGTCACCTATAATAAGCTCAGGAGGAGGATTTTTGTTCCTTTTGAAATTCGGTTCAGGAGTGTCTATCAAATTACCGTTTGTTTGATCAAGGCTAGACATATCGGTAGGCTGAACAATAATGTCAGACCGACCGACTTCCTCAGTTTGGACCGAGGTGTCAGCTTCCTGCTGTGTGGCAGCTTGATCCGGCTGGGTTTCATCATCACCCATTTGATCATGGACAAACCGTCTGAAAACCGGAACCTCATCTTCACTATCAGAATGGATATTATTATTTTCCAATATGTTATGTAGATCAAAGGATGATGTAGTGTTACTTTCAACTGATTCATCGAATACAACATGAAGAGATTCCTCCACGGTTAAAGTTCTAGTATTATATACTCTATATGCTTTACTAACTGCTGAATAACATAGCATGATCCCAATATCGGGTTTTGCATCAAAGGCAGATAAGTAATTTTTGCCATTAATGTGAATGTAACATTTACAACAGAAAATTTTAAAATACCTAATGTTAGGAATTCTATCAAAATATACTTCATACGGTATTTTGTTGTGAAATTTGTTAATCAAAGACCGGTTTTGTGTGTAGCATGCGGTATTGATAGCCTCAGCCCAAAATTTCTGGGCAACACCCGAATCGGCTATCATGAACCTTGCGGCTTCCTTGAGAGTTCGTATTCTTCTCTCGGCCAGGCCATTTTGCTGAGGGGTCCTAGCACTATATAACTTGTATCTAATACAAGATTCATCAAGAAATGCATTTAGAATGTTGTTTGTAAATTTGGTTCCACTATCACTCCTAATGATGTTTATGCGTGTTGATTTTTCATTTTGCAAACCTTTAAGCAATGTAATTAAATTTGATGCGGTTTCACGCTTAGATGCCAAAAATATTACCCATGTATACCTAGAATAATCATCAACAACTACCATAGTGTAGAACATACCACCTAGGCTGGTGACCCTAATCGGTCCAAATAAATCCATGTGAAGAAGATCTAAGCATCGGTTAGACTGAATTTGTCATTTACTCTTAAAGGTTGACTTAGTTTGTTTATCCATTTGACATGCTGAACAAACCTTATCCTTATTATATACTATATCAAGAATTCCTTCAACCAGCTTTTTACTGCGGATATAGTTTATGGTTTTGAGATTTAGATGATTTAGCCTTTTATGCCACAGCCAGGTTTGATCGATTTTAGCTACCATGCAGACTGGATGTTCTACTTCACTTTTCCAGTCTACCTTGTATATATTTCCTAACCTATTTCCGGTTAGTAGTATGTTCCCCTGAGAGTTTTTAACTAAGCATGCATGTTTGAGAAATTCTACAGTGTATCCAGCATCACACATCTGACTAATGCTTAGCAGGTTAAAATGTAGATTTTCAACTAAGAGTACATTGTCAATTGTTAAATTACCATGGAAAATCTTACCCTTACCACAGTTCTACCTCTTGAGTTGTCACCGAAGACAATCATTGCACTGGCTTCTATTTTGATGTCGGTTAGGAGGTTGTTGTTTACAGTCATGTGTCTGGAACAACCGCTGTCCAGGTACCACTCAGAGTTTCCTAGCCGTTTCTTCATATCCTGCAAAATATACATATTTACAACTATTTGGTACCCACATTTACTTGGGTCCACAATTGATTAGTCCCTTAGGTATCCAAACTTTAATAAGTCGGACAACTTTCCCGGTTATGGTTCTAACTAGTTTTCTTATACTCGGTTTGACGTCTTTCTGTTTTCCTAAGAGTGCCTTATTTTGTGGTAGCCTTTGATTTATCCTATGTGGTCGTGTATCGGTTTGTTTATCTTTGGGCCGGTTGGCTTTCCTTCTCTCAGGATGAAGCCATTTTTTGGAGTTAGTTGGACTTACATAGGTTACTTCGTCTTTCGGTTTTGAATCACCTTGTTCCTCATCATCGGTTGAAAAGCTCTTGACAAA
The DNA here is from genome assembly GCF_907164915.1 of Impatiens glandulifera. NCBI lineage: Eukaryota > Viridiplantae > Streptophyta > Magnoliopsida > Ericales > Balsaminaceae > Impatiens > Impatiens glandulifera. The sequence goes on from NC_061869.1 coordinate 26,530,092, forward strand.
TATTACAAAGGGAAGATTGTCTTTTGTGAGCTTCATTATATCCGAATGGTTCCGGTTGGCGGATTTGTTGTCTTTGTATCCAAAACCAAATTTGCATTTGGGATGTCTTTTATACTTAGACAACTGATTCACCATTTCATTGGATCTTTTCCACGCGGCTATTCGATACCGGGTTCGGGCATCTTCCTCTTCGGTCAACTCTTGAACTGAATCCTTGAACTGTTCGGTCTCATAGGATAGTTCAGGTGCTGCCTTGGTTTCTAAGATTTCATCAGGTTGGATGGTTTTTGGTTCGGACAGGATTGGTGCTATGGTGTCGGTTCTAAAGTTGAGTTGGGTTGATATTAAGGTTAATAGATTCTTATACTCTGCTACCATGTCATTTAGTGCATTAAATAACTCATCTTTAGTAAATTCTTCACAGGGAGAGTCAAATACATGTTCCTCGTTTGCCATGAGACATGTTAGTTCATCATCGCTGTCATTGTGAGCCCACAAGCTTCCTCCATCATCGGCTATCAGTGCATTCTGAACTTCTCTTTCTTCACCGTTTTGTGGATAGTTGTTTCGGTGGTTTGGGTCATCCGGTTTCCGGTCATCCCGTCTTGGTTTTCTGCATTCCCACCTGAAATGTCCCAAACAATTGCAATTATAACATCTAACATTAGATTTATCACCGTAGTTATTGTTTGTCGGTTGGCTTCTCTTCATGAATCTGCCAAACTTCTGTGCAAGTATTGTCATGGCATCCTCGGTGAACTGTTCAGTGGTTTTGATCGGTGCAGGAGCAACCGGTTCCATGGATGTGACTAATGACTTTGTAGAGGTTGAAGCTGAAACTACATCTTCAATCCTGGATTTCATTTCAAATTCATATGCCTTAAGGTCTTCGAATACGTCATGTAGCTTCATCTTGCTTAGGCAGTTTGATTCGCTCATCACCATTGTCTTTATATCCCATGCGCTTGGAAGAGATCTTAACGCTTTCATGATGGTCTCCTTGTTATCATACTTCTTTCCAAGAGTTGATAGCTCGTCTATCACATCTGTAAACCGGTCACTATACTCCCTCATTGTTTCTCCCGGTTTCATCTCAATGTTTTCAAACTTCTGGGTAGCCACCATTAACTTGTTTTCTTTGGTTCTTTTATTTCCCTCATGGATTTGAATCACCGTTTCCCATATTTCCTTTGCGGTTTCACAGTCTCTGACCTTGCAAAAGGTATTCCTGTCCAAACCGTTGATGATGTGGTTTCTAGTATGGTTGTCCAGATTATTTCTTCTCCTATCTTCTTTCGTCCAATCCTCCTATCTTTATCAATCTTTATCGGACCTTCAGTTAGGATGAACGAAATCTCATCATCCATAGTGATTAAGTGCAGATGCATGCGTAACTTCCAATTGACGAAATCATCACCTTCTAGCATTGGAGGCTTATCGAGAGTCATGCTTGCTTGAGTATTGAAACTAACTGCTCTGATACCAATTGTTAGGATCTAGGTCGGGGCTGGCGGACCGGGGTCTGACCGGTTAGCACTCAACGGTTGGTGTTTAATCCGGTTAGGGATTAACAATGGGTTTCAATACTACACAGGCTGTCACAAACCCTTGAACCGAGTTCAAGTACGGAAGTGGTTTGTTTCAGACTGAAGCAACACGCACACAGGATGAGTAGGTCCGAATTTGGATAAAGTCAGTTTAGGTTAGGCTTAATCGGTTAGTGCGGTCGGTTAGAGTGGTATAAATCGGTTAGAATGTAGATTGGTTATAATGTAAAGCTGGCAGAAAGTAAAGAACAAGACAGATTTTTATGGATGTTCGGAGATAAAACTCATACGTCACCCCTTCCTCTCGAAACCGCGAGAAGGATATTCACTAAGGAATACACAAACACAATCCGATCGAGACTTATTTGCTGCTCGATGAACACTCGTACAATTTTCACCGAAATTGTAATTCCACTTAAGATGAACACTTAATCTTAGAGAGATAAAAACAGCTTATAACTTAGGTTGTTGTAACTCTTAATTGTTGTCTCTTGTAACTACATTTACTCCTCTTCAGCTCCTTCTTTTATAAGTGAAATGTACCAACGGTCACATTTCTTCTCCTTGAATCTAATTGGTTGAGCAAAGGTTCAGTGATTCAGACCTGGCAGTTTAGGCTTCCGGTGCGTAGGTCAAACCGGCTAGGGTTGTCTTTTACTTAATGTAGAAATTGTCGGTTTGATAGTTGCCTGCACCTGGAATGTTGCGCCTCTGACTTATCCCAGAATGGAAAGATCTCTTCAGGCGGTTTTCTGCAGCCTATAGAGTATCCTTAGACTTGTATGGATGAGGCAATGTTACAGTCTGTCTCTTTAGTATCATCTTTCGCAGATACTCAAAGTGTTCTATTTGCACCAATTTGTAGATTGTACTTAGTTTGATGTTCTTGGCTTCTTTCTCTAAGTAGCTTCTTCATCGTTTTTCTGGATTGATGCATTTCGGTTTAGGATGTCTACCGGTTGTTTGGGTTAACCGGATGACTTCAAGTTTTTCATAGCTTCAGGTTAACCGGATGACTTCCGGTTTTGGTTACATATTTTGCTTTGTCTTCTAACCGGTCTTTTTTTCCTGATCGGTTAGATTCTTGGCCGGTTGGGTTGCTTGACCGGTTGGATTACTTGACCGGTCCTGGTTCTTAACCGTTCCTGCACAGGAAGTTTGTTTGTTAAGTTCTATTAACCGGTCTGATTTTATCTAACATGGTCTAATGGATCCTACTATTAGATGGGGGCGTCTAATTTCATTAGACGAGATCATCTAAGTGAAAAACGTCTAATGCCATGCTTAAGTAGTTATTTGAAGTTAGCATCTGTCTACCCACGATCAACTAGCTATATGCTACACCTGCTCCACTTTCCAGTGAAGATTAGTACAACAGCCAGTTGCAACTAATTGATTAATGTCACGTAAGCAAATATTCTTCCCACTACTTGTTTCTGGCAGGAATATCCTAGAAGAATATTGGGCGCACTACCAGATTGGTACGACCACGATCTTAGTGCTCACAGTCTGCTGTGTACTATGGAAGCGTTCCAATGGAAGTTAGCCATGTGTCGTTACAGAAAGTTGCCATGTGTGTTGAAAACAAATCCAAATGGGCCCACAACGATTCAGAGGACTCTTCTGTTGAAAAAGATACTAAAACTATAACATGCTTAATGGAAGGCGATCAATCCAAGGTAAATGATGTCTCCACACCAGAATTTACCAACGAAGAGTTAACTACTGCACTCAATGAAATGGCCATTGAGTACAAGAAGTTGTCAGATTCTTTTAATGAAATGAAAGTAAAATATGAGGCCAATATTTCTTTTTCACATAAAACGTCTGAATCAAATGTTTTTGAAAAGAAATTAGTAGAGATCTCATCCGAGAATGAGATGCTCAAGGAACAGATTCAAACTCTTTCCTCTGAAAGAAAAATGTTAAACTATGTTGTCAGTGTTTGGACAAGGTCTGGATAAGCTGTTAAACATCATATTAGTCTGTTGAAACCTACTGGATCTAGATCCGGTTTAGGATTTGATGGCAATGACCCAAATCGATCCTGCAAAAAGTCAAACTCAGCAGCTAACAAGCTTAAGCCAATAAGCGTTGTTAAAGGGAGATTAACTGATATTGAATCTGATCCCATTTATGAAGAGGTAGTTTTGAAGAATGAAATAACTTATGTTCCGCCGACTGTTAACTAGTTGAAAAATAAGTTAGAAGCAGCTAGCAAGTCTGGAAATCTAAAACTTTCCAAGAAGTCAAGAATTTATAAAAGAAAATCATCTTCAAAGACTAAGGGATCAATGGCTAGTAGGAAGGTATCTGCTATGTCAAAATCATACGCATTAATCACAACACAAAATGGGAAATCTATCAAAATAACTCAAATATGGATTTTTAAGGGACTAATTGATCGAGGACCCAATTGAATGTGGGTACCAAAAAATTGTAAATATTATTTTGTGTAGGTACAAGTGAATAATGATCTCGAGGAATCTGTATGGTATCTTGATTGTGGCTGTTCCAGGCATATGACAGGAAACAAACGACTTCACACTAATATAGCCGATTGTTCTGGACCTAAGAATACTTTTGGTGACAAAAAGAAGGGTAATACCATGGGTAAGGGTAAGATTGTCCATGGTAATCTAACCATTAATGACGTGTTACTTGTTGACAATTTGTGCCATAACCTAATTAGTATTAGTCAGTTGTGTGATAATGGTTTGTCAGTTAATTTTCAAACTCATGCATGTTTAGTTAAGGATCAACATGGTAATACTTTATTAACTAGTAGTAGAGTAGGAAACTCATATAAAATGAATTGGCAAAAAGAATCATCTGATCCTATGTGCATGATTGCCAAGAATGACCAGAAATGGTTATGTCATAAAGATTAAACCATTTGAATTTTAAAACCATCAACAACATTTGTTCAAACAATTTAGTTATTGGATTACCTAAATTATAGTTTTCTAAGGACAAGATATGTTATGCTTTCCAGTTAGGCAAACAGGGCAGATCATCGTTCAAAAGTTAAGGGAAATCTCAATCCATTCGTTGCTTAGAATTGTTACACATGGATCTGTTTGGTCCAATTCTTGTAAAGAGCTTAGGAGGAATGAGATTTTCCCTAATTTTTATTGATGATTTTTCACGATTTACATGGTAGCATTTTTACAATCAAAGGATAAAACTACTAAAAACTTGATTATAATATTTAAAAAAATTTAGAATCAGAAATCTTTGAATATTTCTTGCATTAGAAGTGATTAGGGAACTGAGTTCACAAACAGATAATTTTCCTCTTATCTCGAGGACTCTGGGATTAGGCACGAGTTATCTAGTGCCAGAACTCCATAGCATAATGGCATTGCTGAGAGAAGAGTGAGGACTCTGAAGGAAACTGCGAGATCCATGTTAGCTGAATCAGACGTACCTCAGAGGTTCTGGGCAGAAGCCATAAACACAGCTTGCTACACACAAAATCGGTCAATAATTAATAAATGGTTTGATAAAACTCCCTATGAACTGTATTATGGAAGAATTCCCACAGTTTCATACTTCAAAGTATTCAGGTGTAAATGTTTTATTCATAACAATGGAATGGTTTATTTGACCGCTTTTGATGCCAAAGTAGATGCTGGATTCATACTGGGATATTCCTCAGTAAGTAAGGCTTACAGAGTATTTAACAACAAAACTCAAACTATTGAGGAATCCCTTCATGTTATATTTGATGAGCCTATTGAGAGTAACTCCATTGATCCTATTGACCTTGCTAACATATTAGAAGCGACTAGTCTTAAGTCTGTAAGTGAGGATGAAGCTATGGATAAACGGATGTCATTGTCTGATCCTATGGCTGATCCGGTTGAAATCCAACCAGACGTACAAACTCCTGTTCAACAAACTGTTGAGAGTTCGGACGTCGTGGAGTTACATAGTCAGATGATCAATCCCTTTGGATCCAACTTCAGATGGAACAAGAATCATCCACCAGAATTGATCATCGGAAATCCTTTCTCTCCTCAAAGGACAAGAGGTCAATTGATGGATGAAATGTCCAATTCTGCATTTATTTCTCAAATTGAACCAAAGAAAATTGGTGAAGCAGTGGTTGATCCAGCTTGGATCAATGCTTTGCAGGAGGAGTTAAATCAATTTGTGAGAAATAAAGTGTGGCATTTAACTTCTAGACCGACTGATCAGTCATTCATAGGAAAAAGATGGGTATTTAGAAACAAGCTTAATGAAGATGGCTTGGTTATTAGAAACAAAGTCCGTTTAGTTGCTCAAGGATACAGATAGGAGGAAGGTATTGACATTGATGAGTCTTTTGCACCTGTAGCAAGACTTGAGACAATTAGAATCTTCCTGGCGTATGCATCATTTAAGAATTTTAAAGTCTTTCAAATGGATGTGAAAAGTGTATTTTTAAATGGTAATTAAATGAAGTTGTTTATGTTGATCAACCTTCTAGTTTTGTAGATCATACTTTACCCAATCATGTTTTTAAACTTTGCAAAGCTTTGTATGGTTTGCAACAAGCTCCTAGAGCTTGGTATGACACTTTAACTGAATTTCTGTTTGACCATTATTTTATTATTGGAAATGTGGATAAAATACTGTTTAGATTCACTAAAGATTCTGTTACGATCTAAGAATAAGAAAGTCCACCCTTCTCGGTCCTATGGAACACTTGGTCTGGTCTATGTTTTTTTGTTGAATAATTCTGTTTTCTTTCCTTTCTCTCTTATTTCTCTTAAACCGAATTCTGTTATTCTTTTGAAAGTTGTTGTAACAAGTGGTAACCGAATATTCTTGGGTAACTCAGCCTCTATAAATGTTGATGCCCACCCCACTTTTGGTGGCTAGGAATTGAAGTTTGTGAAACTTGTTGCTCTTTCTTGGACTACTAGGTGTATTCTAGTGGTATTATCTTCTCACCCCGGTTTCTTCTCTCTTTAACCTCGAATTCTCTCCTCACTCTATGTCCGCTGCGTTTGAGTATTGAATTCCATCCTTGGTCCCAACAATCAAGAACCCGTTTCTTGAATCAAAGAACTCAAAAGGCTCGGTTATAGTTTAAAGCGTAATAATAGGTATCAGAGCTGGGCAATTCTCCAAATGGTTGAAACTAGTAGCAAACAGAAATGGAAGCACTAAAGTTCTTAATTGAAGGATTGTCCTAACAATCAGCAGCTACGTAGGCCATTTTGCACCAACACGTGACTGAATAGGCTGCCTTGCATGGTGCCCTGAAACAGCAGATGGCTGAACTAAGCAATAATATAGATGGAAGATTCAATGTCGCTGAAGAAAGACTTGCAGCAATCGAAAGTGCCACGTCGGGTAAGGGCCAAGATCCCCGTGTCGGCCCCGATGATCAAGATGAGCGTTCTTGCCACGGTTCTCCATTTAGGCCCCAGCACCCTGGCCAGAATCGCGACCACCATTATGTTCCTCCCACTCGGCTAACCAAGGTCGAATTCCCACGGTTTGATGGGTCGGATGTCGAGGGCTGGTTGATATCCGTCGAGCAATTCTTCAAGGGGGACAAGACCAAGGATGACACTAAATTAGATATCGCCCCCATTCACTTTTCTAGCGAAGCAAGAATGTGGTAGGGGTCATATCTTCAGAACCGCGACCAAAAGGAAGCATTGTCATGGGATGTGTTCAAAAGAGACCGCTTGGCGCAATTTGGGCCCTCTATACACGACACTCCAATGAGGCAGCTAATCAATTTGAAACAGGTTGGTTCGGTTCAAGAATATAATCTCCAGTACATGTCGATCTCTCAAAAGTTATTACATATACCAAGGGACTAGGTCATAGATTGCTACATGTCCGGTCTAAGGGAAGAGATTGCGAACTGCATCAGGTTGCATTTCTAGATTCTTTAAACGAAGCCATGGCCATGGCTAAGGTCCAAGAAGCAATGTATCGGTCCCTAATGTGCAGCAGGCACTTGTATAGCGCCGAAGCACCGTTGCTGCCCAAGCCATCGAATATCAACACAGCCTGGCCGAGCACCAATACCGACTTTAAGAATTCATCATATGGGTCCTCTTCAAGTGCAAACCAGGGCCATGTTAAGCAATTAGACCCCGCCTCAATGAATGAAAAGCGAAAGAAGGGCATATGATACTCTTGCAATGAAAAATGGCAACCAAACCATAGGTGTAAATCAAAGTTATTCATGGTCTCGGCCAATCAAGAAGACCAAGAACCCGATCAAGAACCTGTTTTTGATGATCTACCTTCGTTTCTCGGCCCAAGGGATGAACCAGCCATATCCTTACATGCCTTGACCGGTTCTAAAGCTTTTTCAAACGCTCTAGATTCTTGGCAAAGTTGGGAACCTGTCGGTAGTGATCCTGATTGATACAGGAAGCACCCACAATTTTATCAATAACAGGATTTGGGAGAAAATAGACCACAAAAGCATAGAAATCCGGGTGCAATTGGTTAGAGTGGTCGATGGGTCTAATGTGTTATGCTTTAGTGTTTGCAAAGACTTGAAGTGGTCGATGGAAGGCAATGAATATCAAACAGAAATGGAGGTAATTTCCAAGGACAGATATGATATTGTGTTGGGCATTGAATGGTTGATTACTCTAGGCCCGTCATCTTGGGACTTCGAAAACTTGACCCTATCCTATGAGAAGCAAGACAGAACCACGGTCCTAAAGGGTATTCCTCGGTCGCAGGCCACTTTGATGCATGGAAACCAACTGGAAAAGACTTTAGATGAATGTAGTGTTGCTGCCAAAATGCAAATAAAGAGTAAGCCCGAAGGCCAAACTGTTTCCCTCGCGGCAATTACCTTGTAAAATATTCCTGAAGATCTAATTAGAAGCTATGGCTCCTTCGATGTCGTTGTTATGCTGGTTAGGGAAAAAGACTTGGCCTGGATTTTTGATAACATTATAGATTATAATCGAAGTTGGAAGAAATTATTTTTGCACCAGGTGCTAGAGACATTGCAGCAACAAAGGTCAGCTCTAAACATTGAAAAACTCGACCTTGGGTGCACAGAAATTCCTCACATGGGCGGATTAGCAAGTGACCCGGCAACGCAAAAGACCACAAGGACCCGGCCAATTCCACTACTGAAACGATTCTGCCGAAATCTTTTTTAAGAAAATGCGGTCCTATGCTGCGACTCTTGCTGAATGTGCTGAAGCCCAACCGAAGCAATAGTTTTTTGAAGATTGAAGATGCACATTAGAGGTTGACCAGTCCACGTTCTTTTCGTCGAGGGCGACGAACTTCTGATGTGGGAGCTGATGTTACGATCCACGAATACGAAAGTGCACCCTTCTCGGTCCTATGGAACACTTGGGTCGGTCTATGTTTTTTGTTGAATAAATCTGTTTTGTTTCCTTTCTCTCTTATTTCTCTTAAACCGAATTCTGTTATTCTTTTGAAAGTTGTTGTAACAAGTGGTAACCGAATACTCTTGGGTAACTCAACCTCTATAAATGTTGATGTCCACCCCACTTTTTGGGGCTATGAATTGAAGTTTGTGAAGTTTCTCTAAGTTATTCTCTCGACCCTTAACCTCTTTCTTGGACTACTAGGTGTATTCTAGTGGTATTATCTTCTCACCCCGGTTTCTTCTCTCTTTAACCTCGAATTCTCTCATCACTCTATCTCCGCTGCGTTTGAGTATTGAATTTCATCCTTGGTCCCAACAATCAAGAACCCGTTTCTTGAATCAAAGACCTCGAAAGGATCGGTTATAGTTTAAAGAGTAACAGATTCTCACATTCTGCTTGTTCAAATATATGTTGATGATATTATATTTGGATCAACTAACCCTAAATTGCATGAGAAATTTGCTAAGCTGATGAAGTACTGTTTTGAAATGAGCATGATGGGAGAATTAACTTTCTTCCTTGGTCTCCAAGTTCATCAGCTGGAGAAAGGAACCTTCATCAATCAGGCCAAGTATATCAAAGAGTTATAAAAGAAGTTTGGGATGGAGAACTGCTCTGCTGCAGCCACTCCAATAAGCTCCTGTAGTAATTGGACAAAGATGATGGTGGTCAAAGTTTAGATGTCACAGCCTATAGAGGTCTTATTGGGTCACTACTATATGTTACTACTAGTAGACCAAATATCCAATTTGATGTTGGTGTCTGTGGAAGATTCTAGGATAATCCTAAATTTCTCACTTTACTGTTGTTAAACGCATTCTGAAATATTTAAAGAGAACTCAATATGTGGGACTATGGTATTTGAAGGATTCCAGTTTCAATTTGACTAGTTTTTTAGATGTAGATTATGCAGGGTGCAAAATTGATAGAAAAAGCACGAGTGGAACTTGCCAGTTCCTTGGAGATCGTCTTATCTCATGGTTCAGCATGAAGAAGACGTCGATTGCCGCATCTACAGCTGAAGCAGAGTACCTTGCTGCTGGAAGTTGTCGCTCTCAGCTTCTGTGGATTTAACAATATCTTAGGGACTATGGGATTTAAGCTAAAGAATCCCCAATTTTCTGCGACAACACAAGTGCTATCGTTATCACCTATAATCTAGTTTTGCACTCTCGGACAAAGCACATCAAAATCAGGCATCACTTTATTCGAGAGCATGTCAATCAAAAGAAAAATTGTCTTGAATACATCCCAACAGATCAAAAAACGGCAGACATCTTCAAGAAGCCTCTACCCGAAGCTAAGTTTTCTCACTTTAGAAACATTTTAGGACTTGTTAATCTTGATTGATGTTGTTATGTGCATAAATTGAGGGGGAATATTGGTTCAAACGTAACTGGACAGACATAAAGACAGAGGTCTCAACACATCCAATGGACTAGAAGTTTAAGAAGCATAACTACTTAGACGTACGTCTACTCAAGCAGTTTTTATCTTCTCTCGGGAACTCACGTCTTGGTTAATTAACTTGCACGGTTAGACGTATACGTCTAATAGACGTTAGACGTTTTTATGACAAGAGCAATTGGATGCTCACGTATAACCAAACACACGTCTAATACATGTTGTTCATGCGTAATTAGATATTTCCCTCTAATAGACGTTAGATGTTTATAAGACACGTTATTAGACGCTTGCGTCTAATAGACCCATGCATCTAATAGACGGATTTCCCAATTAGAAGTGAAGAATATGAAAAGTAGATTAAACGTCTAACTACTTGTGTACTTAGACTTTTCATCTTCTAGCTATCTGGATAGTTGTCATCTGCAAAGGTATCTGTCTATGTACTATTTTCCCACCAAAAATAAACCATTCACTTCTCAAATAGATTGAAGACAGGTGTCTCTCAATTTTTCAAAAGTGACTAAAATTTCTAATAACTTTCATCTATACGTTTAATATTGACTGTGCAGTTTCATGATTAATATTAATTGATAGACGTGTCCCTTAAGAAATTTGTTTCTGCAATTTTTTACGGTTGGTATAATCATTAAATATTAATTGTTACACGTTAGCTTTCTGATATTTAAATATTCAAATTCTTGTGTTCATCTTGCCAAAATATTCAAATTCTTGTGTTCATCTTGCCAAAATAACTTCTTTCACTCCAAAATCCCTGCAAAGTAGATTTCAAATCTATTTCTACTCTGACGATTCTTGGAATGGTTCAAATGTTTGAATTATTGAAATCCTTTGGGTTGAAGAAGTTTCTTCGCCCTTACTGCATTTATCACGAACAAGTTGTTCGTCAGTTCTTCGAATCCGCTAGCTTTTACCATAGCAAACACATTCGTGCGAATATTCTTGGCAAAGACATCTGCTTATCTGAAGAAACATTTGGCTTCTTCTTCAGACTCTCAACCGAAGGAATCCATGAGTTTCCTTCTTCCTCAAATGAGATTATGTCTGAAATGATGAATGTCTTTTCAGATCAAACCTCCGAAGAGGAAACTCTTCTGGTTGAGTATCACGGGAAGAGTAACTGCTTGAAAGTTGAGTATGCCCTACATAACGACATTATCTCTGAATCCTTTCTTGCAAAAGACTCCTCATACATCTATTGTACGAAGGTCTTTGAAATAATGTGGCCATCACAAGGGGTGTAGCCATCAACTGGTCGAAATTCCTCTTCAACAACCTGGTCAAAATGATCTGCTCCGAAAGAAGATCTTTGGTTATGACGCTCCTCTTTGCGCATTCCTTTGCTGTCTTCTTGATAAACCTGTTCACAGGTTTCACTCCTCTTCCAAAATCTTGAACAACCAGAAGGTTGTCGATTATGTCCTTAGGGTGAACAGGCTCAGATCGAAGAAAAGAAACAGGGACGAGTTCAACTCGGCTCTAACTTTAGTCCTAGAGTCTGTTGTTGATTCTCTTCCTAGATGATGTTAAAGAAGGGGAAGAGAGAAAGGAGGATAGGAAAAAGATTAGTCTTCATCTTACGGGGAAGGAAGAAATGTTTTGTGTTGTTCTGAATTTATTTTTATTTTTTGTTCTTGAAAGGTGTTTTTGTTCTGTTCTTTTGATTATGCTTTTATCTGATAATGGTATTTATTTCATTATTCATATAATCTTTTATCTGATTATGGGGAGGCACACACTGTGAGTTTGCTAAATAATAAATCAAATCGGTTTGACGCAAGTCCTTTAGTAAGGATGTCAGCAATTTGATCATCAGTAGGTATGCATCGGTTGAAAATAGATTTCTGAGCAACATTTTCGCGAACGAAGTGAAAATCAATCTCTATATGTTTTGTACGTGCATTAAAAACTAGATTGGCCAATAAAAATGCAGCACCAATGTTACCGTAGAGTGGGAGGTTGAAGTGGGGATATGCAAAGTTCACGTAGCAAGGATTGGAGCCAAATGAGTTTAGTAGTGGCATGAGATAGAGCTCGATAATCAGACTAGGTACTAGACCAAGTAATAACTTGTTGTTTCTTTGAATTCTAAGAGATAACATTTTCACCAAGAAATATGCAGTAGCCAGTTGTGGAGCGATGATCGTCCAGACAACCAGTCCAGTTGGAGTTAGAAAAGGAAGATATATCGAGAGAAGATGTTGGACGAATGAGGAATTCTTGATGAGGAGTATGACGAAGGTAGCGGAGTAATTTTTTTACTATAAACCTATGAGTGGTGGTAGGAGACTGTATGAATTAGCATGCACGGTTGAAACCAAATGCTAGTTCAAGTCGAGTATGCACCAAATATTGGAGAGCACCAATAATGTTGCGGTACAAAATTGGTTGAGGAAGAGTGTCGCCATCATGGAGAGATAAAGATGACCCATAAGAGATTGGAGTATTAAGAGGTTTTGACTCACTCATATTGGCTCAGATAAGAATGTCATTGATATATTTTGATTGAGAGAGAAAAATGTCGGAGGAAGATATATGAGCTTCAATCTCGAAAAAATAGTGTAGTGGACCTAAATCTTTAAGAGTGGAAATGTGGTTAAGTTGAGAGATGATTGAGGAGATGTGAGAGGAAGAATTACTAGTGAATATAATATCATCCACGTAGATAAGAAATAACGATGTAATTTGTGGAGAGTGGTCCATGAATAAAGAAGAATCATTTTTGGTTTCTTGAAAACCAATGGAAAGAAGAGTAGATTTCAAGGTAGTATACCATTTACGGAGAGCTTGTTTGAGTCCATAGAGTACTTTGTGAAGTTTGCACACATGATTAAGATAATTAGGATGAGTAGATTTAGGCGGTTAAGACATAAAAACTTCCTCGTGTAGAGTTCCATGTAGAAAGGCATTGTTAACATCGAGTTGATGAATAGGCCATCAATGAGTGGTGGCAAGTGAGAGGATGGTTTGGATGGTAGTATGTTTGACAGCTGGATGAATGTTTCAAGATAGTCAGTGTCTTTTTGTTATGAAATCCCAACTAAACAAGCCTTGTGACGTTTAATGGAACCATCAACTCTTTGTTTGATTTTGAAAACTCATTTACAACCCATGATATTCTGCGAGGATCGAGGAATAAGAGACCACATCTTGTTTTGAATTAGAGCATTAAACTCACTTGCCATGGCAGAAAGCCATTGAGTATCTTTATTGGCGGTGGAGAAACATGTAGATGGAGAGGTGGAGATGGTGGCAATATTGGCATTGTGAAGGGCATGAGTTTTGGCACGTATGATCATATGATGACAAGAACATTCAGGAGTATGTATAACGGCGAAAAGTTCATGTGTGAGAGTAGAAGGATTGATTTAGGATGAATTGGTTATTGATGATGGTTGATAGGAGTTTGATATTTGCGAGTTAGTTGGTGAAGATGGATGGTTGGAGTTTGATGATGATGAAGAGTGTTCAAATGTTTGAGAAGATGGTACTTCAGGGATTTGTGATGTTAAAATTGGGGAGATTGGAGGTGATGAACGTGGAAGAAAATGAAAGTGCGGTGTTGGAGAGACCAATGGTGTAGAAAGATTGGTAGATTCTAATAATGTACTTTTAAATGGAAATGTTTGTTCATCAAAAGTGACGTAACGAGAGATATATTATGTCGGAAAGAAGGTGTAGGTAACGATAGCCTTTGTGATTTAGACTATAGCCAAGAAAAATACATTTTAGAGTTCGAAGATCATTTTGTGAGAGTTGTATGATTGAGTGAGCGGAAAACAAGAACATCCAATTTTTTTATGGAATAGATAGTTAAGAGGACGATTAAAAAGAATTTCAAAGGGAGATTAACGAGGCTTATCATTTGAAGGAAGACGGTAATGAGATACATACTTGTCAAAATTACATCATCCTAATACGATAGGGGAATAACAGCATGAGCAAGAAGAGTGAGACTCATTTTTGTAAGGTGTAGAATCTTGCGTTCAGCAACACCATTTTATTCACTTGTATAAGGGCGTGATAAACGGTGTTGGATGATGCCATGAGTTTCAAGATAATATTTCAAACTCTTATATTCGCCTCCTCAATTAGATTGTAGAGCTTTGATAGATGTGTTGAATTGAGTTTCAACAAGTGTCTTAAATTTAATAAAAGTTGGCAAGACATCAGATTTTCTATAGATAGGATATAGCCAAGTAAAGCGGTTGTAGTCATCGATAAAATGGACAAAATATCGAAAATCGTTAGTAGAGAAAAGAGGAGTTGGACCTTAAATGTCAAAATGTATTAATTTTAATGGAGACTTACAACGAGATTGAGAAACAGAAAAATGAATTTTTTGTGCTTTTCCATATTGACAAGATTCACAAAAACATAATTTATTGTTGTCAATAATAGGTAAATAAAAAGAAGACATAATAAAGGTTGATGTTGATAATGAAGGGTGCCCAAGACGATGATGCCAAGAGTTGACAGATGAACGAGTTCCAATAAGAGCTTGATGAGTGGACGGAGGGTTGACGGTTGAGTTTAGGCGATATAGCCCTTTTTAAGTGTGTCGCGAAGAAGTTCCCTCTTCGTGACCTGATCCTTGACAATACAATAATTTGGATGAAATTCAAAAAATATATTATTATCGATAGAAAATTTGGAAACACTTAGAATATTTTTGGTTATTAATGGGACATGTAATATATTACATAGATGAAGGTTTTTATTAGAACATGGAATGAATGATTTTCCAATATTAGAAATATGAAGAAGGTTATCGTCTCCCATTTTAATAGTTTATGTATCATTATATGGAGTTGAGATGATAAAATTGTCAAGATTCGTCGTGAGATAGTCTGTAGCACCATAGTCGGGATACTAGGCCGAGTCATAAACAGGAGAAGGTCTAGCCATCATAGCAGATTGTGTTGTTGAATTTTAATTCTGACGACGTCGGCAAGTTTCAATCGAATGACCTGTAAAGTTGCAAATCTTACAAAACAGACCCAATCGACAAACATTAACCACATAACCAAAACGATTACACAATTGACATTGTATTTTATTTCAATTGGGCCTACGAGACCCATGAACCAAAGTAAAAGGCCCATTAGTAGAAGGACACCCTAACCCGATAGTAGAAGCACGATCAGAGTGTGAAAATTTAGATGAACTTAAATACCTATTTATTTGATATCCATTAGAATTATGGGAGTTTAATCTATTGACAGTTTCATTTTATACACTATAATCACTCGTAAAGGAGACCGAAAGTCGCAATCGTTGGAAGTGAGATGGTTTTGAAATCCTTCTCGATCCAAAAGCAAGATTGGCGGTTTGAGAGTTAGAGTGGAGTTATTCAAGGCGAATCTCATGTGTAAGAAGAATTCATTGGACGTCTTCGATGGCGATGAGGTCGGTGCGAGTGGTTACCACTATAGTGAGAGATTCGTATTCAGGACCAAGTCCTCCCAAAGAATAAAGGATGAAATCATCTAGAGATATGTTTTTCCCAGCACCAGCGAGACTATCGATGATTGATTTTATTTTCTATAAATATTCGGCCATCGAGAGTGAGTCCTTCTTTACCATCTGAAGATGAAGACGAAGCTACATTAAACGAACTTGAGAGGCGAATGTGCAATCTAAAGTAGATCAAAGGGGTTTAGATTTAGTGCATGATTCACCAACCACTTGGGCTAGGATGGATTCTGAAAAGGTAGAGAGAAGCCATGAAAGGATCATCTAATCTTGTTCCTCCCAGATTGTATAAGCAAGATTTGGAATGAGGACACTCGATCCATCAGCAGTATCGACTTGCAAAAAGGCTTCAGGAGCAGAATTATTTCCAGTAACATATAGATATATTCCATAACCTTTTAGGTAGGTAAGATTTGAGATTTCCAAATAAGAAAAGTTTTTATGATCGAGTTTAATGGATGTGAGATTGTGAAAGAGATGAGTGGTGGAAGCAAAAAAAATGATGAAGAAGAGGCCATGGATATAGAGGTTTGTTAAACCTAATAATGGCTCTAATACTAAGTTAGAAAAGATAAGTAAACAAGAACTTGATGTAGATTAAGAATGTATTTTTGTGTATTATTACAATTACAAGAGTGTTAGGATCGGGATCGCCCTTGGAGGACCGGGGTCCAGCTTTTAAGGGTGAACGTTTAACAACACAACACACACACTGGTAATAGTCCGGTTAGAGACTAGAACCGCTTCTTAACACTACACAAGATGTCACAAAACTCTTGAATTGGGATCAAGTGCGGAGGTGGTTTGTTTCAACTTGAAGTGACACACACAGTTCGGTTTGGAATGTATTTAGGAGATATCGGTTTAAGAAGAAAGTCAGTTTGGTTTAGGAAGTTATTAGTTATTTCGGTTCGGTTTAGATGTTTCAGTTAGGTTTGAGTGAGTAAGCCAGAATATGAAAGTAAAGAACACGAGACAGGATTTGTTATAGATGTTCGGAGTTTAATCTCCTACGTCACCCCTTCTTCTCAAACAATGATAAGGATATTCACTAAGGAATATTACACAACCACAACACACAATCCGAACGAGTCTTATTTACTGCTCGTCGGTTACAACACTCACAATGATGTAATCCAATACTTTTTACTCAATGGTAAAATACACACACAATACAAAAACACTTTCGAGAATTTCAAAAACTATTTGAGGTCGTGCGTAAGATCTTATATTGTTGTTACTTCTCTCTTATATAATCTTTTCGTAGTGATTTCACGCGTGTATATCTTCGGCACCATGAGCTTCTATTTATATGGAAAATGTGACAACGGTCATAATTTTCTCTCTCCGCTGGATTGGTAATCTGAAGTCGAGGTGGTCAGGTTTAGATTGCGTGCACGTTTTGTCATTTTGGACACTTGTCAACCATGCACTTAGGCCGGTTTGCATTTTGAACACATGGCGTACATGCACTGGGTCTGCCGCCTGAATTAGATGTTGCTTGTAGATTTAGATAAATAGTTCATCATTGTTTTCGTTGCATGCTTCTGATCCGGATCTTTTCTTCTTGTATATTTCTGAGAAATCTTTATATCATCGTATTACGTCATCTTCTCAGATTCATCACTTTTCAAAGTTTTCCGTTGAACATTATGATCTTCAATAAAGAATGAGTCAGATGGATAAATCAGCCGGATGAATCAGCCGGATGATGACACTTTTACTAGCCGATTCGGTTGAAGGAGTTCATCCGGTTTCACAGATTATGACAGTATCATTGAGTCATGTGCTTCAGCTGGTATGATGCGGCTAGATCTATACCTGTACAGGAAGATTGAGACTGATTAAGTTCTTTGACCGGTTTAAAATTAATCTACTTAATTTTTTCTAACAAAGAGTATGAATTTATACAAAAATAAGAAAAACTAAAAGGTTAGAATATGTAAAGATTTTAAGTACACTTAATAGATGAAATGTGAAAATCAAGAGACTAAGTGTGTTGCTCTTTAATTGTAGAGTCTTTAATAAGGATTTTGGTAAGAGTACTATAAGATATACAATATAAAATATATTTAAACATAAGTTAGTGTTAGAACATACAAAACTGTTTATAATTTTCATCAACTTTTTCAACCGGCCAAACAAATAATATAAGCTCTTTAAACCGGCCAAACAAATATAAGCTCTTTAAACCGGCCAACAATTACGAGTTTGGAATATTTATTCTAAATAATCAAAAAGGAAGAAATTGTTAGAATATAATTGTTAGAACTTATGAAAAATTTAATGAATAAATAAAACTAATTTCAAATAAATATATATGTTAAACCGCTAAGTCATATCAAGTATATTAATTGGTTTAAATATAACAAGAATGTGTTGTAGTGTAGTGGTAAACACTCCTGTCTGTCACACAGGTGACCATGGATCGAATCTCACCGAATGCAAATAAAGTTTTTCTATTTCAGGGAAGCTGAGCAAAATACCGAAATTTACCTGTAGGCGAGATCGCCTTGGTCGTGGATACCAGTTCGGTAGCTTGACTGGTAGTCCGACTTCGGATCTATGAAAGATCGGTCAACCGACACTTAATGCTCCTTAAGAGGAGATCGGTCAACTATCACTAATGCTCTCGAAGAGGAGATCGGTCAATCGACACTTAATGCTCCTGAAGTGAAGATCGGTCAACCGGTATTATAATGAAGCATGGCCGGTTAATTAAATACTTCGGCATTAAATGAGGAGTGACTTCGGTCATAAATTAGTTCTGGTTATTAAATGAGCTCCGGTTAATTAAATTCCTTCATCTTCGATTATTAAATGAACTGCAAACAAAAAATATACGGTCGGACATATCCGGCTGGTTCAACCTCTTGAAAAACGTAAAGCTACCATATAACTCCAACGGGCAAATCATTCAAACGATAATGAATACATTGAAGATAACGTGTTAAGACAAACAAAATATTCCTTGGTAATATGCAAAAGAAGGATCCGAAACCGGGCATGGGGCAGGATAATGATTACCTCACCTTACCTAAGTCCACAAGTAACCTTTAAGAGGCAGGCGGCCACCCACTACACAAATTCCATGTGTACAAAGACAAAGCGTGCAAGTTACCTAATCCAGACCGGCACGACTCCTTTTGACCAATCACCGGATGAGAGAGAAATATGGTCGTTGTCATATTTCCATTATAAAAGGAAGAAGCTGGAGAGTTGAAGAATAGTCATACGCTCCAGAACGTGCTATCAGATTACAAAGTTAGAGAGAGAGAAAAACTCCTTGCGTGATCCTTTCACTCTTGCTAACATACCTTGAGAAAACTACCAAACTATTAAGTGATAAGAATTATTATATATATAGGTTAGTTAAATAGTTGAACTTATATTGTTAAGAATGTCACGCGTTTATCAAATTTGGTATTGAATTTAAAAATAAAGTCTTATTAGCTTAGTTGGTTAAATGGTTATACTTGTTTTCTTAGGTCGTAAATTCGATACATACATATAACATTTTTAATTTTATTTTTAACCGTTTTAAGTTTATACACTGGTCAACCCACAATCTGACTCATGTATCCATTTACTCTCACATATATATTCAAATTAACCATAATTCTCGACCCGAAAACCCGAACACTTTGAATTTAAGCATTATTATATATATATATCATATTATTTAAATTATAATAAATAAATAATTGAAGATAATAGTTATACAAAGGAAAATTGAAAAATATTCATACAACTTATATAAAATAATTAAACAAAAGTTAATAAATGAATTAAGATAAAAAAAAAATACAATACGAATATTATATATATTAAAATAAATTTATAAAATTAAAATTGATCAATGTTCAACTAATTATTTATTTTACTTATGAAGTCTACTATTCATGACAAACCATAAGAAAAATACGTTTAACTAAGAAACGCCAATTATATAAATATATAGCGGTTGGAATTTTAAACTAATTTCATTAATTAAATGAAAATGAAAATATGGAAAAATAAATTAGATATAATTTATTTTAAATAAATATAAATTCATACCAAATTCAAATGTGAATTTTGGGTAAAATTTAATGTCAATGGATAAGATCAAATGTCAAGAGTTTAGGAATAGCCGTCGTTGATGAATTATCAACCGTTGGATTGATAAATGATTTTATTGTGATAGTTTAATTTCTAGTTATATATCCCTTCATGTTGGAACTCTTCATATATCTAATATCTTTTGTTCACCTATTTAATTATTTCTCTAGAATTCGAAATGTTTTTTCTTTGTTTTCTTGAGTGTTCTTCGAATTATTCACTCAACCGAGTCTTGTTCGAGTTCTTTACTCAACCGAGTGTTCTTTGAGTTCTTGACTCGTTGTATTTCTATTGAAACCTGGTGATCGATTCAGGTACTTTGTCAAGATTGATGCGTAGTAATCACAGTGCTGAATCACTACTAGATTCGTTGTACTCTAGGAGACAACCATATGTGATAAACTCCCGTACAAGGGGAGACGGTGGAACTGTTTTAAAGGAAATGTGCTAAGCACATGCCTCGAATCAACCTCGTATACGGTGATATCATTCTTCATATATATTTTATTTTTTTTATTTCTTTTTAATATCTTAAAATATTTTACGTGTGCTAAGTTATTTTGTAGTTTTTGTCGTCGAAAATCTTTGTCTTTAATATTTCAGAAAAATGAGTTGCGATGTTGTAAAAGAGATTATGGCTCATTTCGACAAGTTGAAACCATTCATCTTAAAAAGGAGAATAATTGACTAATAAAGAGAGTTGAGTCAAAGAAAAAGAATAAATTCTTCTATATAAAGGAAAGAGAAGGTCATAATAGCGGTAAAGTTGGATACCAAGAAGTTGAAGATTTTTGTAGCTTGGATTTAAAGAACCAAAAAGAAGGCTCATAATTATGCAGCATTAATAGAGAGCCTACATGGTTCTAGATTTCAATAATATGACTTTGTTTGATTTGGTCTTACAAGGAAAAATCTTAATTGAGTTGAGAAATGATGTGACATATGTGTTGACATCATCGGATGCAAACGTGCAACCAAAAATAAATGTTCAATCGAGTTTGGCCAAAAATGCTTTTTTAAACATTATGATTTATTTTGTAGAAATCATGTGACGTGATGATGAATAATTATTTAATTAAATATTCTAATTTATTTTATAGAAATAATATGTTGAAATGAATGTTTTAATTTATTCAACATTATAATTTCTTATATATAGATTATTTGAAGAATAATTTTATATGAATAAACATTATAATCTCTTCTATAGAAATTATATATGAATGATTTATTAAATTAAATATTTACAATAATAGTTATCTTATTAATTTACTCATAAGTATAACAAAAGAATTGTGTGGCAATCTCTTAATTTAAAAACTTTATATTTAATTCACATAGATGTGTTTTAAAAGGTACCAACACGAATGTAGGGACAAATGTTTTATTGATAATAACACAAAGTATTATTGTGTATATCATGATAAATAAAATAATGATTTGTTGTTATAAAAATATGTTCTCTACAAAAGATAAAGTTGTGAAACATAACATAACAAGAAAATATCTTGTTTATATTTGCTTAGTTGGAGCTCAATTTGATTTTTTGAGGGTTTGAAATCAAGAGACGCATTTTTCTTTAAAATTATTTTCATACAAATCTGAATTATAGATTTTATGAAATTAATTAATAAATAAAATTTGTTTTGTGAAGTTTTGTATGACTTATAACAATGTTTACAATAATGGTATGAAAATTTAAATCATATTTTGATTTTAACTAAAAAGTCAATAAATGTGACAATTGTGTATATCATAAAGATAATGAAAATGGTTATTTCATTACGTGTCTTTATACGATATTTTTTTATCATTAGAAATTAAGATAAAAATGATTAAATCTACTAAGGATGTGAGTTGCACTAAATGAGGTGTCAAGAAAGACGGTATGTCTACAATTGAATATGTTTATACTTGAAAGTGCAATTATATGAGTGAAAATATTCTAAAAAAATTGTGATCGATAGATTAAATAATATAATCTATACTCATAAATTTTTGACAGATGTCAAAAATATATTTTTTGTGAAATATGTTATCATTTATACGAAGGTATAATAGTTCAAAAATATTTGGTCTACTAGTTAGACAAGTAAACAATATTTTTCATAAAAGATTGTTTAAATGATAATTATGTATAAATGGTCGGGCTTATTAGAAGATATTTCAAGATTGTCTAAAAAGAAATTTCTAATTATTGTGAAAATAATTTGAAATTGAACAAGCTTAGAGTCAATGATAAGTCTTGACATACATGTCTTTTTTTATAAATGGCTAACGTCATTAATTAAAAAGACCCGAAAATAGTAAAAAGAGTACACGAGCTTGAATTGAACTTACAACAATTTGCTCAAAGTCAACACACGATGGTCATGAGGAATCCATAGTTGGCGTAAGAAACGCACACGAACATAAAATCAAAGAACAAAAGTGAATAAGGAATGAAACTAGTAATCAATCAATTAAAACAAGACGATAGGGTTTGATTTTCTCAGACTCGTCTCTCTTGCATGTCTTTTCCATTTTTCTTTCTTTCCTTCTTTCTTGTCACATTTATGTCTTTTTGGGATATATTTCCAGATAGAGTTTCGGCTTCTACGTCTTAGCTAGCTTATCTTGTCACTTTTTTCCTTTTGGGCTTGAGTTTGGAGTTGAGCATATGAGTTGTTTCCCTTAAAGTGGTTTCTTTGACAACGTTGTAGCTTTCTTTGATTTCGGAGCTCATGATTTTTGAGATACTTTGGCTTTTGCTATCAGTCACGTCGACGTCGAGTTTTCAAACCTAATTAGTGGGAAAAGAGTCTCGGTTTCAGGCTCGGTGGGGTCGGGATCGGTTTGGTTTTCGTCACGTGTTCGTTGTGACTTTCATTTACTTTGAGGATTTTGATATAGGATTTCTTGACCACCTTGACATTCTCTTGTTTGGGTTGACCACGGGTTTCTTTTTTTCTTTTACACGTCCTCTTTTTCTGGTTTCTTGTACATGACCTCAATGGTGGACATCTTTCCATTCCGGCATTTTAGCTTTAACTTTTCCGGTTTTGTACTCGTTGAGTCAATCTCAATGCAAATACAGGCAAACGTGACCCATTCAAACGAGTCAAAGTCAAGATCGAGCTTAAGGGCTTTCCAATAAGTCCGGTGAGGTAGTAGAGGGGTGTTCAACCGGCTAGTTAATCGGTTAAACGGTTTCGATTAAGACCGGTTTTACATTTTATTTTACAAACCAGTTAACCACCCGTTAATGAAATCAGTTTTACCGGTTCTGGTTCTACTGGTTTTGGTCGGTTCCGGTCGGTTAATCGGGTTTAACTAGGAACCGATAATTCAATTTTTTAAATTTAGTAATAAATTTATGAAATGATGTTTTTTAAATTATTGTTTGCACTTTCCTATTATACTATTCTTCCTCCTTTCTTGTCTCTATTATAATATATTATATTATTATAATATATTTTATTGATATATTTAAGAATATGTTATAATATATAATTTTATTGTAACAATATAATATATTTTATAGTTATTTTTGTTAGTTTTTTATATATTCCTTAAGAAAATTCAAATTTATTATGCCGATTAGTCTTTGACCAACTCAGTACAGGGTAATATGATTGAATCTCCTTCTCAATCGATAGAACAGGTAGTGGAATCGGTAAATTATAATAAAATAATAGTTATCTGAATAAATTATTTTAATTAATTTTTGTAAAATTTCATATAAATTATAATATTTTTTTAAAAATTATAATTTAAAAATAAAAAAGATTTATAAATTATTAAATAGTATTTATTATATATTTATTATTTAAAAAATAACTAATACAAATTATAAAATATAAAAATATATAATTAAATTATTACCGGTTTACCGGTTAAACCGTTAAAAAAATAGGTAAACCGAAAACCGAACCATTTAACCAGTAAAAACTAGTTGACTAGAACCGCTAGAATCGATTAACCAATAAACCGTTAAAATGAAACCGGTTAACTATCGATTCGGTTGGGTTACTGGTTTTCTAGTTTTTTTGCACAGCCCTAGAGGTAGGCAAGTGCTTTGACATTACAAATGTGCGGTGGGATATTTCTCAATCTCACCCACACTTATTTGGATTGTGACGGTTTTCTATTGATGTCCATTTCTTCATTCCATTTGGCGAGCTTGAAACATAAGCTGAACATGAAGGTGAAGTTTAAGTCTGCAATGGCTTGATCTTTGGGCTCTGTGCCAAAAGTGAGGAAGAAATAGCCAAAGTCATTGACTTTGACTTTTTTAGTCCCTCTAAAGTCATTAGACTGTACTCTCTAATATAATTATCACATTTGACTATATTAGTCAATGATAACATTGTGGATCCACTAACCAAACTATTGAATATAGAGTTAGTTTAAAAGTCTTGCAAATACGTGAGCTTACTATAAGTTGGTATGAAAAAAACCCAACCTATGTAGAGAGATCCCAAGAACTAGGTTCAATAGGACAATCTGATTGTATTGTCTTGAACAATTATTGTTGAGGATTAATCCTATAATGAAATAATATATATTTTGATGAGGATAAGCAAATTGTTTTTAATGATTCTTTGTGAGAAAATAGATCACCTATGTGAGAAAGAAGTGGGTCGATTCAAAAGACTTGTACGAATCAATTTTAGACTCTGTCACATAACCAGGCGCGTGTTCCATTATTAAAACGGACACAACAATGAGAGTTTGACATGTATCAGTAAGAATTCTATGTGAAAGTGTGTAATCTTTTACACAAATAGCATAATAGTTCAAGGATATCAAGTCTACTAATTAGCTAGTAAAGTTATACTTTTATAAGGGAAAATTTTCGAAGGGTTACACATACCTATCATATGTATAATTCAACTATTGAACCTTTCACCAAGTTAATCTTTCAATTTTCATTAATGTGGGAGATTGTTGGAATTTTAAACTAATTTCCTTAATTAATTGGAAATGATAATTTGGATAAATAAAATAAATGTAATTTAATCTGAATAAATATAAATTCATACCAAATTCAAATATAATTTTTTGGTAAAATTTAATGTCAATGAATAATATCGAATGGCAAGAGTTTAGAAATGTCAAGAGTCTAAGAATGGAAGTCATTAAATGAATTATCAACTGTTGAATTGATAAATGAATTTATTGTGATGGTTTAATTTCTAGCTATATATAGCCTCTCATGTTTGAACTCATCATATATATCATATCTTTTTTTCACTCATTTAATTATCTCTCTATAATTCGAAAGATTTTTCCTTTGTTTTCTTGAGTGTTTTTCGAGTTTTCACTTAATTGAGTGTACTTCGAGTTTTCACTCAAACGAGTTTTCTTCGAGTTCTTGACCTGTCGTATTTCAACAGAAACTCGATGATCAATTCAGATATTTTGCCAAATTCGTTGTGTAGTGTTTATAGTGTTGAATCACTACTAGGAGACAGTCATTTATGATAAGCTTCAGTACAAGAGGAGACGGTGTAACTGTTTTAAGAGAAATATGTTAAGCACATATCTTGAATCAACATTTTAATTCTAATAATTTTATTTTTTTATAACATTATATTTAATTAATTATTTTTAGCATCATTTATATATATATATATATTATTCAAAAAACAAAATATCTAACATGGCAGCATCAACAAAAGCGTAATCTGCTAATCAAGCATCAAATAGCTATAAAGAGGTCATATATAGTGCGCGTTCGTCTTTCTCTCTGTCTATATATATATATATAAATAATTTTTATTTTGAATCAGCAATTGTATGATTCTTTTTTATGCGGTTTATTTGGGATTTTTGTGAGACTGATGATGTTTTTTTTCTAATCCGAGTTCCGGAGAAAGAGAAGGGTACACCAGTTTTCACAGCGAGGCAAATCGGAATGTCTTCCCGCCGAGAAGACTCGGTATATCTGCTCTGCTTGCAATCGTCGGTTGCCGCCATGTCATGTCTAGGGAAGGAAGACAAACCCTTCTCTCTTTTCTGACTTAAAACTCATATCTGAGTCTTCCATTGTTCTTCAATTTTAGACTGTTTTTATGGCTGATAATTCAGTTTGAAAAATGAGTGATTTAGCTTCTAGCAAATTTACAAGAAAACTTTCATTAACTTTTAGATTAAAAAGTTGAACTTTTAATGAAATATATAATTAGCTTAGATTCAGAGATGGATCGGGATTCGAAAATGAGGTTGCTTGAAAAAACCAGGATTCGAAAATAAGGTAGGTTTTAAAAAAATTATGATGGCTTAAATAAATAATGATAAATTTTTGGATAAAACGAATCAATAAAAGTAAGTTTTATTTTTTTTTAATAATTAAATAAACAAAACAATGAATTATATTGAATTTTTTAAAAAACAAATAGGGGTAAAGTCAACTTTTACCGTAAAATAAATTGGGTGAGCTTTAGCTCATCCGAATCCTTATATGAATTTCTCCCTGCTTAGACTAGTGGGAGGTGCTTAGACTAGTGGGAGGTTTTCAATGACAATGGTGAATGATGAAATTTGGAACATAATTTTGTAGTAAATTGATTATTGTATTAATTTTGTGTTTGATGATTGGAATTGCTTATATTCTTGGCTTTGTTTGATTTTAATCTGTTATTTGGTTCTTGAAGATAATTATTGTTATGTTTCTTACTGTAATCATAGGCCTCTCACTAGGTTTGGTCTCACAACATTTTTCAATGTTTGTTTCTTTTTTCAAAACACTTCTAAAATCATATATATAATAATTTTTCATCAAGAAAGAGAAGAATATTGAAGTGTTTTAAAAAAAGAACAAGCATTGGAACATATAGTGTTACAATAGATTCGACCCCAACTGCTTATAAATTAGAAGAGAATGAGTTTGTAAATTATCTCTACATTAATTATTGTTTCCTGATTCTTTGAATGACGCAAAACACTTTAATTGAACTTAAAATGAACCAGAATGGTATTGAGAAAGATGACTGAAATATCAGGAATGTTATGATCATCAAATTATTTTGGCCTAGCCAAAATTGGATTCAATTTAAAATTGAAATACTTAAAAATCAATTGTTGGTATATGTGTTGCAAAAGAAAACTAAACTAATGAAAATAAGGATATAAAGTTTTTTATTTTTAAATTTAAAATGTATGATTTCATGAACTCTTAAACCTCGTTTGATGAAGGGGTTTTTGGGATAAAACCCATTTTTTATCCCAAAACCCAGACATTTTATTAACCATCAAATCAAATAATTTTATTATTTAAATACCAAAACTACCCTCTAATTTTATCTTCTCTCTAAACCATCATTCTCTCACCTACACCATATCTTCTAAAGTCAAAGGGCAAATTAGTCTTTAAATTTTAAAAACCAGTTTTTTCCTACTTTTTATCAAATAAGGATTTTTTTGGATAAAACCCAGATAAAATCCAAAAAATCACTTCCTCAAACAAGGCCTTAGAGTTAGAATATATGTGATCCTCCTTGTTATCAAAGTGTCTATATGCCTCTCACATATAGGAAAAAATTCCGTTTAAAATGGATATCCATTTTTAGAAATAGCCATTTTAGGAATGCTATTGCTAATAAATGGCCATAACTGAACATCAATTTCTAAGTTTTTTTTTTCAAAGGCCCTTAATTTTTAATATCAATTCTTCCATCTGCATTATTAAATTAAAGAGTGGAAATCAACCTAAAATAAAGGCTGCCTTAAATTGTCTAATCAAATTGAAAATTTAAAAACTTAGTTAATAGAAATCAGGAAGTAAATAATTTAAAAACTTAATTAATAGAAATCGGGAAGTAGTTTTCGAACTAAACACTAAGGACACTATCTTTAAACTCTTTGACTAAGAGAAATGATAAAGGAGTGACAATTTTAGGGAGCAGAGTAGAAAATATATGATAAAAATTGTAGGAAAATAATGTGGCATTTTTTAAGTGGATTGAAAATATAACAGTTTTCTTTGCTATTAAATTATCAATCAACTAAGATTAAAAGGGAAATTTGACAAAATGACCTTAAAGATGACTTTAAATGCGCTAATCACCAGCGCATAAATTATATTGCGTTGGTAACCACTTAAATTTTTTTTGATAAAATTGCCTCCGTTGCGAGACGCAATCGCCGGTTGCGAGACACAACCGGATGCTCTGTGAAAAGTTCTCAATGCCCTTACTATTTAATATACTTTCTCTCATTTCTCCCTTATTTTTTCTTTTTTTTCTTCCATGTTCTCTCTCTTCTCAATCTTCTCCTTCTTCTCTCAAAACCTTAAACGTTGAACATCCAAACGATCGAACTCCAACAACAGAATCCCAGCGAGGGCAACCATGAGTACAAGGATGATGTCGGTACTAGTATGCTTCCTTATCCTTCGCTCATTATTGTTTATTTCTTATTTGAACGCATAGTAGGGTTTAGAGTTTTTTAAATTGATTCGCGATGGAGTCCTTGATTGTTGATCGCTTGATAGTTATCGATTGCGTCTCGCGGATGCGTCTCGCGAATGCGTTTCTTGATTGCGTCTCGCGAATGTGTCTTGCGAATGCGTCTCACGAATGCATTTCGCAAATGCTTCTCGCGACCTAAATTGCGTCTCTTAACAATGATAAAAGTTTTGACTAAGATTTGTTTTGATTTTGTTGTTTATGCGATCAAAATGAGTGAGAATGATGGTGAAAGAATTGTATTTGTAACTGTTGGGACAATATGTTTTGATTCTCTTGTTTTGATTCTTTTGTTAATGTCTAAACTTAAGGAGACACTAAACTTAGTTGTATCTAACCTGTTTTCGTAGTTTCAATATACACAAAATGATAATTTTGTCAAAATGATAATTTTGTTTTATGAAAACAATTTACCAAGAGCTTGAGGATGTATTCAAAGTTCACAATTCACAGAGCTATACCAAGAGTTTACCATAGAATCCTTTGTTTTATCAACACACAGACACATCTATACATAACTGACATATTATTTCTTCTTATGATCATTCAATGTACATGTACTGAAGTTACAATTCTTGGATAAGGAATATAAAAGAAACTAATTATTGCATTTCATTGTTTCTTTAATAAATTCAGGAATGAAATACCATCAAATTTACATTATTCCGCAAATAGAACATACATAGACATGTTTATTTAATCAAATGCATGGTACAATAATTTACATAAAGAATCACATTAGAAAATAAACACATTGCTTAATAATAGTCAATGAACATTTTGTATGATCAAACCATCGATTACGCATTCGTGAGATGCATTCGAGAGACGCGATCGCGAGACACATTCGCAAGACGCATCCGAGAGATGCAACCAACCATGAGATGCAATCGATAACTATCAAGCGATCAACAATCGCGACGGCTCCGCAAGGCGAATCAACATGAGACCGCACCACTGAATCCAACATCATCAATAGGGACCCCATCAACACCTGCATTCAATCAAGACGAATCAATTAAACACAAAAACATTCATCTATAAATGACATAAGGGTTAAAGATAAGAGAAGAGAAGAGAAAGGAAGCTCCTCTTCGTCGCAGTTCAGTTCGCAATTCGCCAGTCGGAGATGTCTTTTTCGTTGTGTTTGTGTTTGTGTTCGTGTTCGTCGTTCGCATATGAAGAGAAGAGAAAGACAGCTCATCATCTCCGTCTTAGGGTTTAGGACGGAGAAGAGAGAGAATGGGAAGAAACAAATGGAAGAAAAAAAATATAAGGGATGCGTTGTGAGACGCACGTGCGGTTACGTCTCGCGAAAGGACAATTTCTTAAAAAAAATATATATAAAGTGGTCACTAGCACAATAAAAATTATGCGTTGGTCACCACCCATTTAAGACCTTTTTAAGGTCATTTGGTCAAATTTCCCAATTAAAAGATGTCACATCATTTTGTTATTATTTTCTGTTTTCAATCATTTTTCTTGAGATAACAAAAGAGTGTTGTTGCCCTTTCTTCGTCGATTAGCGCCAATGATTTCAGATCTTCTCTCCTGATAGAACAACACTGGGTGTGCTCTTTGTTCTTCTTCATCTCTCTAATATGTTTAGCTGAATCAAACACGCAAAACCTAACTTCAAACTTGTATGTTTGTGCTTCTTCAGGCAGACATACATTATATTTTTTATATTTAATTTATTTTTGAAATGAGGCTGTGAAGATGGTGAATATTTAGTCTGGAGTTCTCTCTGAGATGGAGATAGAGAATAAGCAACCCGTTTCATTGGCGGGGCAACTCGTTTTAGAAGTTGCAGCCATGGTTGGGCAAACAATCTTTCTCTCATCTCACATCCTCTGTACAGATCTGAGCCCCTATCAAACCAATATATAATATTTTTTGGATCTAAAAATAAATATGGTTTCTCACATTACTTAAGTTTTATGTTTCTGATTCTTAGTAATGATAACTGTTCATCCATTGCTTATGAATGAGATCGAAATGGAAGTCAGTTCAATTAACTATGTTCTTCATGTTAACATAGCTCTCAAATTTTTTGATATGCATCTTAAAAGAAACAAATATTTTAGCTATGAGGATTGTGATTAATGATTTACAGAAATTGTGTTAAAAATAATTTAAAGATAAATTGTTTTTTAAATATTAGTAAAATGGGAAATTTGAGCAAATGATCCTAAAAACAGGCCTAAATACGTTTGGTGAGGGTGGATAATTTAAATAGCGCGCGCTGGTGACCCCCTTTTTTCTAACGAAAATGCCCCTATTGCGTCATGCATCCTCCAGTTGCGTGACGCACCCGAGTGCATTGTGAAAAGTCCACAATGCTCTTGCTATATAATTAAAAAAATTCCAGTTCTTCCCATTTCTTTTCATTTCTTTCTTTCTTGTTCTCTTTCTTCACTTCCCATTCTCCTCCTTCTCTATAAAGAGACGACCCCGACGACGATCCCCGACGAAGACGGCGGAATCCCAACGAAGGAGATGTCCGTTGCTACTGGTATTCTTCCTCTTTCCTTTATTTCTCTCTTTTCAACGCATTGTTTGTTAGGGTTTAGTGTTTAGGGATTGAGTAGGTGAATGTCACCGTTGTTGGGGAATCCGGGTGCGTCACTGTAAAGGACGAACCAACCAACCAACCTGCATTCAACGAATCAGGGCGAATCAATGACGTTCTGTAAAGGAAATCAACACAAACAATCATATGTATAGGAAATCAACACAAACAATTATATGTAAACGAAATAAACACAAAATATAAACGAATATAGTGGAATGGTCGAATGAATTGTCAATTTGTTCAAAATCCTCCCCGTTGTACAAACTCGTCTCCGTTGGAAGTTCTTCGCAACTCTAGGCCATTGAATATAGTGGAATGGTCGACAGTGCCTCTTCGATTGGTTCTTCGGCGATGAAAAAAAAGAGAAAGTCTTCTCCGCCACCATTAGGGTTCACGGCGGAGAAGACCTGGATGAAAGAGAAAATGAATCAAAAATGAAAAAAAAATTATGACTTTATAGGATTTAGGTGCATCACGCAACTGGAGTTGCGTTACGCAAGGGTATAAATGTCATTAAAAAAAATGGAGGTCACCAGCGCTATTTAATTTATCTCCCTTCACCAAACGCAATTAGGCCTGTTTTTAGGGTCATTTGTTCAAATTTTCCAGTAAAATTAGGTTTTGCCTAGTTGAACAAAAATAATTATTTGATTTTTTAATTTTTTTCTGAAAGAGAACCTGTTTAATTGATTTGATAATTTTTTATCAGAATTAAATTTTGTATTTTTATTTTAAATTCAGTTAAAAAAAAGGGGGACAATATTGCACGCACATTTTTTCGGGCCCTCAAAAATCAAGCTCTAAATAATATATTAGAAATTGACTCTTTTGATATGCGGTTTAAAAAATTACAAAACTCAACCCAAGAAAAAATCACATTACCAATTCCAATTCTGCAAGTAAATATAATATATATATATATATAATGCATCTAGAGAAGAAATTTTACCTTATGATATTTTATAACTCATTTAATTTTATTTTTCTTGACCATTTTTTAAAACTATCCATATGAATTGTTTTGTTCAAAAAGAAGGGAGAAAAAAAGAAAAAAAAAAAACTCAAATGGTCAAGTAAAATAAAATTAATGCCATGCATTTCCAAAACATCATTAGAATCCTAATTGTTTATATCAATTCCAAATAAAATATTTAAATGTCTATTTTATTAATAGATGGCATAAACAAAATGTGCACATTCCACAACATATAGATTCAAGTTGTGAGAGTTTCCAATACAACTTTGGATGTCTATATCATTTTTATGTTTTTTTAGTTATCTTATACCCAAATTCTTACTTTGACAAGTTTCAACCACTTCATTGTTACGGGAAAAACGTTTTCAATTCAATTCATATAATGTTAATGATCTACATACATTCATTTGATAATATCTATAAATTAAATGTTTCAAAAATGTTGTTTGAACAAAACACATTCTTACAATTGATTTATATTATTATATATGTAGTCGTCTTAATGGACAGAGTAGAATAAGATGAAGACTAAATATGATTAATGCAAGTGAAATGCACTCCACAAACGCTTGAACATACTGGAATCTCGTTTCGTAATATGTTATTTATGTTTATTTAGATTTTTCATCCAGATGTTGTACTATTTGATTGGCTTGCCATTAGTGAGGTGAAAAACTGGACTGTCAAGAAAATTAATGATGATAATAGCTTCTTCTCAAACTGCATTTTTGCATAGTGTAAGAAAATTGGAAAAAATACCAAAAAAATAATGAAGTATCATGGTTTGCAAACATGTGAATTAAAACTAAAACAAATGAAAACACTCCAAATCCTAACTAAAACAAATGAAAGTCTCATCAATATGATAACCTCAATTTAGATTGATCTTTCGATACTTGATTGAGTTTGATGAAAATGGTGGTGTTCTCTTTAATATATTACTGTATTTGGAATGGATGAGAAACCCTTTTAGTATGATCAGAAAGAAACAGAAACCAGATTTTCAGATCTGAAAAAATATATGATTTAGGTTTGATGGAGGCTCAGATCTGTATAGAGGGGATGTGAGATGAGAGAAGATTGTTTGCCCAACAATGGCTGCAACATCTAAAACGGGTTGCCCCGCCAATGAAACGGGTTGCATCTGCTCCATCTCCATCTCAGAGAGAACTCCAGACCAATTATTCATCATCTTCACTGCCTCATTTCGAAAAAAAAATATTATTTATAAAAAAATATATATGTATGTTTGCCTGAAGAAACAACACAAACATACAAGTTTGATTCAGCTAAACTCAGCCTGAAGCTGTGTATATTAGAAGAGATGGTGAAGAAGAATAAAGAGACGCACACACCCAGATTTGTTCGATCGGGAGAGAAGATCTGACTGAAATCATCGGCGCAAATCGACGGAAAAAGAGACCCTAATCTCTCAATGCCTCATTTCTGGAGTTCTATCATCTCCCAAATTTTGCCCTAATCTCTTCCCCATTCTCAGGTACCGCAGTTTTGGGGATCAAGGTTAGGACCGCTGTATTCCATTGCTTTAACATCTTCCTGTTTTTGAAAAACTCCAGAACCCCATCAGTAACATTTTTACCCACAACCGACCAATTATCTTTGAAGAACTGTGCATTAAACCCATCAGGACTCGGGCTTTTATTCCCATCAATACTAAACAGAGCTTCTTTAACCTCAACCTTCGTGACCACCCTTATCAACTCGCGACTATCTTCTGCAGAGATTTTCCTATCAATAATTTGATACAAGGTATTCAGGTGACTTTGATGCTACTTTCTTGTACCCATATGCTGCTTATAGAAATCAATAGCCAGATCTTGGACACCCTTTTGACCCTGAACATATTCACCATCATCATTCTTCAGCCTGTACACATTATTTCTCATGTTTCTAGCCTTGCATTTTCTGTAGAAGAAAGTTGTGTTTTTGTCACCCACGAAAGCCAGCTCTGTCTTGATTTATGTCTAACAAAATTCTCTTCAAGCAGACTCAGCTTCCTGAAATTTTCAAGCTCATATCTTTCTGTTTCATTGAGTTGTTCATCACTATCATCCCTTAATAACTTTTTCTGAACCTCTTCCAGTTCTTCTCTAGCAGTCAGAACTCTATTGGAGATATTGCTGAACTTCTTCTTGTCAAAGCTTTGGAGATGATTCTTCAGGAGCTTAAGCTTCTCAGAAACCCTGTACATGTTGGAACCTCTGACATCTGTTGACCATAAGGTTTCGAGGATACCCTTGAATTTATCGTTATCCATCCAAAAATTGAAAAATTTAAAGGGCCTTTTGAACCTTTCTTCCTTTTCCCAGAATAATTTAATTGGGCAGTGATCAGATATACCCGGATTCAAAACATGAAGTTGACTTCTCGGAAATTGGTTAATCCAGTTCTCATTTACCAGACATCTGTCAATTCTACTTTTTCTAATTTGTTCATTCCCTCTCGTAGAAGACCAAGTGAAGAAGTTCCCAGAATTGGTAGGCTCGATACAACCCATATCTCTGATGCAGTCATTAAATTCAATCATATTCCGAGTAATTTCAGATTCTGGACTACGATCAGATTCGTTTCTAGTTACGTTGTAATCACCGAGGACAGCCCAAGATTTATCAATACCAATCTAGTTTCTAAGACAATTCCAGAGGAGTCTTCTTTCCGTGCTTGAGTTGCTACCATAGACAATAGCAAGATTAAACACGATTCTTGTGATTATGTCTTTGACCTCCACTAGGATTGCTTGATCATTCGAAAAAAGAGTCATAACCTCAACAACTTTGTTATCCCAAATAACCCAGATTCTGCCCGTTTTGTCATTTGAGTTGTGAATGATTTCCCAGCTACTATCAATACACAGTTTGCTAACTTTCTCAACGTTCCGACTTTTGACTTTTGTCTCAAGAATACCCATAATAGTGATCTTCTGATTCTCAATGATCCTCCTGATTTCTTTACATTTTAGAGGGTCATTGAGTCCCCTTATGTTCCATGTCACTATATTCATGAATAAATATAAGTGTTGGGTTCTTGACTTTCCAGACTGTCCTGGACCTCTTCATCAGAGAAATCATAAGCATCACTTGCCTCACTATCCTCAATGGCTACAGTTTGATTACATGGAATACTATTGCCATTGAGTGAGGGTTGCCTCATGTAGATCTCATCTTCTCACGTGATAGATTTAGTAGCTTCTGGATCTAGGATTTTTCTGCTTTGTCTTCGATTTTCATCTTGTTCTGCTTTAGTAGGTCTTTTTTGACTTTGAACCTCTTCACTACTAGATTCATGTTTGTTATCGGTTTTTATTCGCCCTACTTCAGAATTAAGGCTCACTGCCTTATTCAAGACCAAATTGTCTTCTTCTGCACTTGATCTTTTGATTTCACAAAACCCAAGATTTCTCAGTCCATTCTCAAGAGCTTCTTTATTACTTATTCCAAGATTCTCATGTTCATCATCTCGAAAGGTGGCTCTGAGCCCAAGGGTCAGGTCATTTCGAATTTTGATGACATTGTTTTTTAGGTTCCTACTTGCATTCCTAGAACTGTGAAGAGTAGACTCACGACCTATTGGAGTGCCTTCAGATCCAATTTTTCTTGTTTCATATGGGCCAAGTATTCCCCGTTCCATAGATCTTTGAATTTCAAAAACTTTGGAACTAGAAATGTAGTTACATCAAGACCAGTTTTTTGATCAGTATTGGGATCAGTGGAGTTAGGACCAACAATAGTATCTTCCACAATAATAGGACTTGTGCCAGTATTAGGACCAATATAGCCGGGATCAGCAATGGTTGCACATTTTTCATCAAGACCTGTAGTAGCAAGTCCGGTAGCTTGAGTAGTTTCATGATCAACAAGTCCAAGACCAAGCTTAATATGGTCAATATGGCTAGGAACAGTAGCTTTATGAGAAGCTCTAGAACCGGTGTGTCTATGTCCAGCTTTATCAGGACCGATACCCTGACCAGGACTGACATTTTGAACAGGACCTATTCTTGAGAAAACAGAATCCCTAGGACCGGTGCCCTGAACATGACCAATATGATCAACGTTAGTAGGGCCAGCTTGTACCCTTACCCACTTCATTCTTTTTCCTATCTTCTTCCTTACCCTTATCTGTTCTTGCTTTTGGTTGTCCATCTTATCATCCTTAGTGCGTTCATTGTTGTTAAGTTTAGACCTGTTCACATTTCTCTCAACCTGAGCCTGGTTAGAGTCATTGATATCGCTTACTTGAGTGTTGTTATTGGCCTTCGATTTTAGATTATTATTGACTGGACATTTATTCGTAGCGTGTGTGAAAGTGCTACACCATATACATCGATTTGGTTTCCATTCGTATTGTACTCCAATGTCAAATAAATTTCCCAGTCTATCTTTAAGTTCAAGCTTGATTGGAAGAGAGCTACTTGGATGAATTTCGACACTAACTCTGACCACAGATGCATGCTCGTAACTTTCCATTGCTGGGTCAAACATAAGTGGTTTGCCTATAATGCTTGAAATATAGGCCAGGTCCATCGGGTTGCACATGTGTGGTGGAACATTCTTGAGATTTACCCAAATTTGTTCAAGTTCAGGCGGTCTATGATTAGTATTAAGTTCTTCGCTCCACTTGTACAACTTGAATCTTTTTCCCCTGATAAAAGTATATTCGCTCTCTATGATCGACTTTATTTCGCTTCCATTTTTGAAGGATAGAAAGTAGAATCCGTGATCATTGATTGTGATCCTCTCTAGACTAGAGGATTCCCACTGACCCATCAACGTTCTTTTAACCTCAGCAAATGGTGCTTTCATGTTGCCCATAAAATGACCAACTATGACAAACTCCCATGCCTTGACACATTTTTCTTCAATTTCGGGTGGGAGCTCAAATCGGTGTGGATGATCAAGTGTAATTACCTTTGGGAATAAGGTGTCTATCTGGAATTTTCCCTTTTCTGGATCGCTCGTGGCATTTCCATTCCACACCTTTCCTTCTTGCCAAGTTTTATTTGGGTTGCTCATGATAGTGTACACCTTTGTTTTATTACATTTCGAAATTTCCTTCATGGCGTCAACCGTCCACTTGATCACTTCATCATATTGGTCTTTGTTGAAGAGATTCCAATTCTTTAGATAGTGACTTTTGAACTGAGCATTCAACTGATCATTTCTTTCTTAGGGCATCGTAATCTCTTGTTTATTAATTTGGAAAAATAGCTTCTTCATCTGGTTTCTCAGTCCTGCCAAATTTGCTATTTCGTTTTTCCTCATTGACCACGTTGGACCAGCAGTAAGATCCTTGTTATCAGCCTGAGTATTTTCTTTGCCAGGAATTATAGCAGTACGATGAGCTGAGGAGGTGACTGTTTCAGGGATGCTATCTTTCCTGACTTATTTGTTCTTTTCGGCCCATCTAACCCTTATATTTCCCACAAAACCGTTGCCTTCAATTGTTCTGATCTTCTTTTGAATATCCCCTATAGTGCTCTTCTCTTGTGTATCAGTTTTCCTCTTTTGAATACTATCAATTGGCATTTCAGGATCCAGATTAACGAGTGGAGAAAATGCACCCAGGTTCAATATCTCAAGGTTAGCCTCGGGTGTCACAGTTTCCTTGGGATTTACTTCAGCATTCTTCTTAGAACTTGAGTTATTTGCCTTCATGTTTTTCCTTTCTTTGATTTTCGATTCATTCTTACCCTTCTTAGCTGTTTTAGAATTATTCGATCTAGTTTCTTGATCTATCTTTTCAATTTCAGCACTTGTTTTGGAAGAATTATGCCTCTTTGCTTTTGGTTTGATCTTTGTTGCCGATATCTTCTTCATGGATTTATGATATTCGAGGTCGCATATTATTGTTTCATCATAGTCAGTGCTATCGTCTGATTCCAAATCAACATCTATGTTTTGGTTCTTTTGATTCGACCGGTGGCTCATAGCTTTGTTAGTAGATTTATTATCTTGGCGATTAGGACCGGTAGAAGGTGGATATGTGATGTCAGGACCGGCATTTAAAGAGATAAGACCGGCATTAGAAGAGTTAGGACTGACATTAGAAGATCTAGGACTGGCATTAGAAGAGCTAGAACCAGCATTTGAAGAGCTATGACCGACGTTTGAAGAGCTAGGACCGGCATTTGAAGAGATATGACCAATGCCATGAGTAGTTTTAGTGTATCCAGGACCGGCGTGTTCAGGATCAATAACTTGAATATTCATGTTATCCACCCTTGTTAGACCCAACGTTTTTGCAACCAAATTATCTTTTTCAGACCCAGCCAAGCGAAAACCGTTGTCTAACCCCATATTAGACCCGGCCAAGCGAAAACCGTTGGCTAACCCCTCATTAGACCCGGCCAAGCGAAAACCGTTGGCTAATTCTTTTAGTTTCATACATTCGTCACCTCTTATACCCTGACTTAAATTCTGACCCAACTTATTTGTAGCTTCCATGAGATCCATACCCAGACCCAGATTGTCATTCATGATGTCATCAATCAACGAATCAATATAATTTACAGTCAAGCTTTCACCATTGGCTATACCAATCAAGTTCAGTTCATCATCCTTTATATCTGTATTATTAGGCTTTTCTAATTTAGCTGAATTTATTTCCATGAATAGCTCTAACTCAGATCCAATTTTTTCAGTGTTTCCAGATTCTGTTAGACTATGTCCTTTAACAGTTTCAGCTAGATGTGCAGGCTGTTTAGAAGATCCTGCAATTTTAGCCTCAGTTTCAGAATCCTGGGCGCATTTAGTGTCTTCTGTCCAACCTTTTTCAAGCCTAGTACATAGTCTGGATATCTGACTTTCCATTTGATCCTTAGCAGGACATGTAGACTTAGCATTCTGATCATTAATGGAACCCGAGACTTTTAGATTTGCAAGATTTCTCATTGTAGAACAAGACTCTGAAATTATATCCTTCTTTGGACCTAATGGACTCTGAGCAGCTGATATCTCCAACCCTGTAGAGGCAATTTCAAAATGATCTATTTTGCCCAGTTTAGCATCCTCTTTAGTAGGACCGGTAAAATTTGTTTTCTGATCTTTCTCTGCACCTGAATTGCCCAAACTGTCATGTTTTCCTGCTTCTGAAACTGACCCCGACCTTGTAATATTCTTTGAACCTATTAATTCTCGATCAACAGTCTTATTCAGCTCTGTCATACTTACCTCAATAGGAACACCAGTACCAACTTCAGTAGGATCATTCAAAACAGACATAAATCTCAGCATAATGTTTTCACCCGATTCAGAAACAGACCCCAATTTTGAGCTTTCAATAGGACCTAATAAACCTGTACAATTTATGTCATTTTCCTGCATTACCTTAGAGCCTTTTTGACAGATTATCTCCAACATTGGGACTGAATTTTCAGCACAAGCGACCCGATTGTCATCAATTTTAACAAGACAAGATTTCAAATCCAATTTCCCAACAGAATGACCGGTCAGGTCTAGTGTACCAACCAGCGACTCTAACGGTCCATTCTGTGCAGCAAGTCCAGTAACAACCGAATTTTCAGGAATTAAAGTTCTATCATTTCTATATGCAGTACTGTCTTTTCCTATCAATTCAATCCTATCATTTCTATTATGAACATGCATATTGTTACAGTATGAATCCCCAATAGAACTATTCTCATGGAATTCATCAACATGTGGAAAAGAACTCATACCAGATGATGTATTTGGCATAGAATCAATAGGCGCATCTTCTCCGTTGTTTAGGACTTCATCCATAATTTCTGGCTTCTGCTTCCGGGGATTGTTAAGAGACCTGCGAGTTCGTCTATCAGACCTAGCCTTGCTGCTTGTCGACGGCCCCTTCAACACCTTCTTAGGATCATCAGGGCGGACTTAAAGGACGCCCCTTGCCCGAGTAACTACACTAGACGGGCGCGTACCAGTAATTGGAAAGATCAAGCGCAAACTGTCTAATCTTCAAAGGAGCCACAGAGGTTGGAGTTCTGCAGCAAAGGGTGGGCGCAAACAGCACGATTGGAAACCAATCGCACCGGAACAGGGGCTTGAAAATAATTGCTCAAACAAGAAAGGGTTTAAGCAATTTTGGAACGGTCTGTAGCTACGAAAGCTTCCTCCAGACCGAACACTTGATTTCAAACGGCGATAAAGAAGTTCAATGGAGACCTACCCGCGCCTCGCGGTGTGGTTTGATGTCCCGACCGAGGTCCGAACTAACCTGTAAACGAAAAGTGAGAAGAGGAGGGCGACCGACGCCGATTTGACGTCAAGTCTCTGCAGAAGGGGGTTTGACGAAATGTTCCGGTAAACGGTAAGAGAAGATGACCGCGACCGTTCCTTGCACAACAGAACACGTTCAAGAGGGTGCACGACAACCGATCGAAGGTGCTGGAGGATGTCGGCTGACTTCCGTTGTAGAAGCGCGGTCGCGGCAAGAATCTGTGTCGTTTGTGTTGTTCGTGCCGATCGTGCCGAATGTGCCGAATGTGCCGATCGTGCCGATTGTGCCGATCGTGCCGAAAATGACCTAAATATCCGATCTAGAAACTATAATCGTGATTTCTCCCGATTCCTCCGTTGAAATTGAAATTCCTTCGGTTAGATTGTAGGGGGAAAGAGACGCACCTACTGGAGAAATTTGAGATCATTCCGACGTCAAAAGCTCCGGCGACGTTGATGTGCCGGTCGTGCCCGATGTGAGAAAAAAATCTCCAGAGAAAATTTCTCTCTCTAAGTGCGTTTCCCCTATAAACAATGTTAGATATATGTGTTCAATTTAATCACGTCTACACTTTTCTGATATACTATTCATAAAAAATTAAAATTATTAAATCAAAATTTCTAACATTTAAAAAACTTAAATATTTGTTTTACTTAGTTACTTATTTCTAACATTATTTACTTATAATGAGTTAATATATATAATGCTCGATTTATATTTAACTAAGATTTAAATATTTATATATACATTATATTATTTGAATTTGATTTTTTTTATTTATTTTGTTTGAAATTACCTTTTTGTACATTTTTTTTTTTAATTTGAAACATAATTTATTATAACTAATAAATTTATTTTGTTTGGAAATTTACATTAATTCATTATTACTCTCAATTCATTTTAATTAAGGGATATCTGTCTTTTTAGTATAAATTATGTCTAGTCGAATAATTTAAACATATTAAGGGTTTTGTATTACATCATTATATTTTATATTTCTTAATCTTTGACATCAATATTTGTATTGATTGAAGATAATTTTGGAGGCAAAACATAAACCCACAATATCTAAATATGAAATAGACGAATGAATAACAATCTCGTTGTTGCATTAGTCTGAATAACAATCTCGTTGTTGCATTAGTATGTAACATCGTTTTCTGAAAATAGAACATAACAAATGCGTCGTCGTTTGAGAATGGAGTTGAAGAAGTCATAAGAGAATTTTTTGTTATTTTCTACACAAATTAACGAGTTTATAACAATTTAAATGGTTTACATATTTAGGTAGCGTTTGGTACGAGGTATTAGTTATATAAGTATAAGTTGTATGAGGTATAAATTGTAAGGAGATATTACGAGGTATAAATTATATAGGTTATTAGTGTTTGGTAGAGAGTATAAAATATGTATAAATTATATAAGTTTTATTATTTTGTGTTTGGTTAGTGGTATAAAAAAAAGTACAAAGTTTAAAAGACTATTTTACCTTTATATTTATATAAATTGATTTTTATTTTTATTATAATATTTATTTTATAGGTAATTTGTATTATTAATTATATTAAAATTAATACAAAAATAATATATAATTATCCTATCAATTCATTTTTAATATTTTAATATAAATAATACGGTTTATATTATTTTATATGTAATTAATTTTAAATATCATTTATTAATAATGTAATAAAATTTTATTTTATAAATTAATTGTATATAAGATTATTTTTTTTTAATTAACATTATTAGTTTTTAAAAATAATTATTATATTTTATTAGATATAAAATTGTCTCATTTAATATTTTTTTTAATATAATTTTTATAAAGATAAAAAATATATATATAAATTTCACAATTAAATAAAAAATAAGTAATTAAGTATTTATTATTATTATTTAAATTTTAAAATTAAACCTAGTTAAATATATATAAATATTTAGTTATAATTTATTATTATTATATTTTAAAATATAATAAAGAAATTATAATTATATAAAATGAGAGGGTTAAAAAGGAATTAAATTTTATAAAAATTTATATAACTTTTGTAACAGGTTATAATAGGTACAACCTTATACCCCATTTAATGTATAAATAATACTTAAATATATTGTAGATATAAAAATTATCTAACTAAACACTTAATTTAATTTACTGTATATTTTATTATTCAATATCTATAGTACTATCCTATGTACCAAACATAGTCTTAGAGTACAAATTTAAACAAAAATAAATGTATATGAATTTTTTCAAACAAAAATAAATGTATAAACATTTTTTCAAACAAAAATAAATATATAAACTATAAAGAAAAATTTAAAAAAAAATAAATATATAAAAAATAATTTAAAACAATATAATATATAAAGAGATATTCAAACTTAATTAAATTTATATGAAATATACATATTAATGTCTATATATACTTTATATATACATCTTTTAATCATCATTCAATTACACATAAATTGTTTACTTTTCTTTATTTCTTTTTGTAAATACTAAGTTTTGGTTAATGCTCTTTATTTATATATTAAACTCTTTCATCACAATCAAAATAACACAAATCATTTGTATTTCTAATGTTTGTATGCATTAAGTTTTTGGTTAATAATTTTAAATGATAAATATATTAAAATTATTTATCCTAGTCAATAAATAAATTTAATATTTTCTCAATATTTTGAATGACGTTTCTTATTAAATTGTAAATAATTTTACTTACAATTTTATGCATGTTACCACTAGTTAAAGAAATGTGTTATGAATAAAATTTATTTAATTTATATTTGTGATATCGAATATTAAAAAATATATTCTTTAAAATATTAGTAATTAAAGAGTAATTAGTGATTTGGGCCTTGTTTAATGTAAATTATTTAAATAATCTAAAACTATAAAATAACATATTATTCTCACTCTCCTCCATCACATTATTCAATTCATTAACTAAAATATTAAAATATCATTTATTTTAAATTATTATTTTTTATTTTAACATTTATATTAATAACTTTTTATTTACCAAAAATATACTAACATCAAAATTATCCTTAACGATCTCCTCAGAATTCGGGCCTAACTCAGTCATCATTGCATTAGCTTCCGTGGGATCTTCATATGGTTTGTCTCAATGTCATTGAATAAAGTAGAATATTGGGCCATCTCAGCATCAAAGGGCATCCCATCTACAAGTGGATCAGAACCGTCCTTATAATACATAAGGTTTTAAACTGACTCTATTGATTCGATATTGACTTCAACACCAAGTCTATTAGAGACATATCATCGTCTTGTTTAGGCACCGACACGGGCTCGTAACTAGGTGTCTCAACATCGGTATAGGTCATTTCATGGTCTGTAAAGTCGTCAGAAGAGCTAGCCTCAGGGAAGAAATGGTATATGCTCTCTCTAATAGTCTTAGCCCAAAAATCGGGGAATCGAGACACCTGGGCAGTGTGTCATAAATTCAGATAAGTGTTATAAACATCATTCTTTATAAGGCCCTCCTCAACAGGACATGGATCTTCCCAAGAAAAACTACACCATCTAACGAACTATTGGTACAAGAGTGGGGTGCAATAAAGGCCAATGAAAACAACATAAGGATGTCTAGTCATGGAGTTGATCATGTTATGGATATGGTATCATGGGACGACGAACCAAAGGGGGTGGTCGTTT
This sequence comes from Impatiens glandulifera, assembly GCF_907164915.1. Taxonomy (NCBI): domain Eukaryota; kingdom Viridiplantae; phylum Streptophyta; class Magnoliopsida; order Ericales; family Balsaminaceae; genus Impatiens; species Impatiens glandulifera. Next base: position 26,573,928 of record NC_061869.1, read on the forward strand.
TCCAAACAATGTGTGCGTGAAGCCGTACGAAACCTCTCCTCTAGCCTCCAAGCATGGGAGGCATATAATTCGTCGATGGGAAGAGGGAGGAAGTTAAACTTCTCCATCATCCATAAATATAGCATAAGAGAGGACCCTATTCGTGACATGTGTGGTTGGCATCGGGCAATAAGATTTACCCCTAACATGGTCTCTACAAGAATGAGGCTTATGAGATTGGACTGTCCGTCCTCGATAGTGAGGGCTACCTTTAAGATATGGGATGAAGGACGATGCAGCTCGTCGGACCATAGCAAGAGATATGCCAAGAGGATCACCGTGATTTTACACTAGGTGAGTGTATCATCATCAAACTCGACATGGCACTCTAGGTGCCCCTATCATGTGGGTAAGTTAATAACCCCAACTCGCGCCAAGAAATGAGAACATGATCATCGTGACCAAAATTTATCCTCAATATGTCGTGGGAGAACATGGCGTCCTATAGAGGAGCGAGGAAAAGAATATCTCAAGATAGAGACCGAAGAATAGCGTGAGACTTTTCTATAGTAGGAGTAATGTGATGGTGTCTGATGACATAAATGTGAGTGTGATCACTCCACGTCCTCTGTATGTGGATCATCATACGCATATCCCCTTCAATATGTGCCAAAGATCGGATATTGCTCAAGCCATAGTGCATGTAAGATCCACCGTTCACTTAATAGTGTTAGAAGTACATGGAGAAGAGATTAAGAGAGAGTATGTACATGCCATACATTCAAAGAAAAGGTTTATTAGTCTTCACACATTTTTTTTTTAAATAATATTATTAATTATGAGCGCCTATTTCCTCTAATCAATGTATGCACATATACATGATAGCACATAACTTGGCTTATAATAGGTGTTGTTGTACTGATGAAGAAATTGGGTGAGGAATTTGGTGAACATCATCGCGCCCCATGATTAGATGTACTAGACAATTGTTGGTACATCGTAGGAATGCGGGCTTGTAGAAATATTGATGGTGTTTGCACAATGCAATGTTTACACAATCTTGAGAAGTTGAAGGAAATTTTCCTTGTCGGTTTGATTCTCGAGCCTTATAATCAAGCAAAGTGTGAACACATAATTCACATTGTTTATGGGTTTCATGCCCTCAAGTAAATTTTGTGTGGGATAAAAAGTTTAACATCCTTTATTTTGGGTAGTTTTTTCAACTACATGTTTTAATTAGGCATCTAAAGCCAATCCCTATTAGTGTTGCTAGTTTTCTATACATGTTTTATCGGTATGTCCCTTCCCTTTTCAGGAGAAGTACAAAAAAATTTAACGAATTTTATTTCTTGAAACCCTGTCTATAAGGGAGCTTCATATCCTGGAGTTGGTCTAAGACCATGCCTTACATTCTTCTCATACACTCCCACTAGTATGGGAGTACGTGGGATCTTTATTGTTAGATCGACTATAGTACTTGTTTTTTGAAAAAAATTTGTTTTCGAATGTTTGATTCGTTAGATAATCCATTTGCCTACCTTTATCTGAAATCTCATAAAAAAAGACAAGAAGACCACTCTTTCGAGAGTTGTCTCGTCTTAAATCTTGTTTTTTTTATTTTTTTTATATCCACGACTTTACATGATGAATTGTTTCCCATTAACACAACACATTTGGAAATAGTATCATATATTGAAAATCAATCCTGATTGGGACACATAAATACATAAATCCAAAACCGAGTATCTAATCATCTTCCAATATGGCATCACAAACATAAGATATGAGGATTTCACTAACTTCAACTTCAGATAGGGATGGTAATGAGTACTTGTATGCATGATATCTATGAGTACCCGATGGTCGTGTTCGGGTATTTTAAATCGGGGTTGAGGTCGGGTATGAGGGAGGGAAAAAGGTACCCGATTAGGTATGGGGTCGGGGATGGGAAGTGTGCGAAACCCAAACTCGATACCCAACTATATTAATATTAATATTTTTTTTACTAAATATTAATGTGACTTTTCACATCCTCATCATTAACTACTTCATAATTACATAATTTATTTTTCTCTTATCCACACTCCAGTTCTACCCACAGTTCACACTTAATCATACTTCACTTTTTCTCACACTTCGTTTTTTTATTATAAAAAACTTATTTATCTTTAATCACTTTTTTATTTTTATTTCTTCATCTTCAACTATCAAAAAATCTCTTTCTCTATCACTTCTTCATCTTCATCTCTTAATATTTTTCAATATTTTTCAATATTTTCTTCTTCAATTATAATAATAACAAAGTTGTTATATTCTTCGACATTTATAATATACTTATATATGTAAATAATGCTTCTATTTTTTTCGATATTATTACTTTAAATTTATTTATTTTTTAGTTATTTTCAATATGTTTTTCTAAATTCATTTTAGTAAAATATAAAATTTATATTTTAAACGGGTGATGAGATATCTGTCGGGGATCGGGTACCCGGCGAATTGAAAATATGGAATAAATATAAATACCCGTCAAGTTCAGGGTCGGGTAGTAAAATGAAAATCGGGTACGGAGATGAGTACTTCACTACCTGGCGGTTTAAGTACCGTTGTCATCTCTAACTTCAGCAGTACTAGTGTCGTCGAAATTTTCTATCATCTTTTCAGTTAAACTATCACCATTTTTTAATTTAATTTTATAATTTTCTAACACTCAAATTTTATGTAGTTCCTTTCTTGAAATAATGATTAAGCTTCATAAATGAACTCAACTCAATTTTGAAAGTCAACTAATCAAATTCATTTATATTTATGAAACATTGAAGACATGTACAAAATTTGAGAAATTGTTTATTTCGATTGTGTTGGAAATAATTGAACTTTTCCTGGTGAGATTATAGTCGTGAGTTGTTATTTGTTTCGTACCGTTTTTAACTTCGTAATCTTTTAAACTAAATCGATTAAACTTGTTATATTTTTTATTATTGGATTTGACTTTTTAAAAATGATTTAAAAAAAATAAAAATAAGAAGGAAAAAAAACTATAGCAGAAAAATGAAAAAAAAAAATAAAACTAAGGCAAGTGGTATATTTAATTTGATAAATAAAATATTTTTTTTTATAATTATATATATTATTTTTTATTTTATTTTTCTATACCTATTATGTTTTTGTCATTTTAAAAGAAGGAATTTTAATATATATTTACATTTTTCAATATATATATATATATAATAGCTTTAGTATATACATAAATTTAATGAACAGAATATGTAAAGCTACCCATTTTATATTAACTATAATTTTATTATTTGTAAAATAAAAAGTTTTATCACTTAGTATGTCTTTATTTTAATACAAAAATCAGTAATATGTTATTAATTAAAAAATTATCCAGACTCATTCTCAAAAACAAATTTAAGGATATAACTCACGTGTTAATCCTAGGAGAAACTTCTTTTTATGTCCTCAAATTTAGAGTGATTGTTCGATTATGTCCTTGAATTCACTATAAAGTTGGGGATCGGAACTTTTGATCAAAACTAGAGAGAGACAAAGAACTGCAGAAAGGAATGAGAAAGGGAAGGGAAAAGGGTCTTATGTAGAAACAAATTCATATGAAAATAAATAATCTGATAGGCAGATCTATTTTTGTAAGCAAATTGTTTTTCACATTCCTCCCATATTTCCATACCATCTCACTCTTTAATTAATTCGAAAACGACTTATTTATCTTTATTACCTTAATATATTTATATTTTTTATTTTATTTATTTTACTTATTTTATTTAATTATTAAGTTTTTTTATTAAATATAATTAATTAATTAATTTTTAATATATTTTTTAACTTTATTAATTTAATTAAAAATATAAAATATTATAATTTTTATATTATAATTATTTAAAATATATTAAATATTTAATATTTTATTATATTAATTATATATATATATATATTAAAATACTTATAAAAATTATTTATTAAATAATAATTAATAATTAGTCTAATCATAATATTTTAATTAATAATATTATATATTAATAATTAATCCAACGTAATATTTTTAATTATAATTAATAATATTATATATTAATAATTAGTCAAACATAATATTAATAATTATTAATATTTTTATAAATAAAATTATCTATTAAATAATAATTAATAATTAATCTAATCATAATATTTTACTTAATAATATTATATATATATATATATATTAGTCAAACATAATATTTTTAATAATAGGTCGCTCCACCAGGCCTAAATTAACAAAATCAAATCTAAATAACAAAATTTGTTTTTGTTGATAACTCACCACCGAAAAATCAAATATACTTTTTAATATAATGAATAACCACAATTTCGATCCATTTTCGGATAGTTGGTCATTTGAGAATGATGTTCCTAGTGGGGAGAGCATCTCCAACAACCATCGCGATTATATACACCCGAATTTACCACAGACCAGGTTAGTTATTATCGTTGTTTTATGCATATTTCTTATTTATTTTTGGAAAAGATTAATATCAATTATAATAAAAACTAATATAAAAAACTAATTGAGTTCTTATAGTATTATTTTATATATATATTTGAAAGTAGAGAAGATATGATAAATTGGGCGAATAGAGCTGGTTTGGAAAATGGTATTGTGGTAATGATTAAAAAATCTCCTAATTTAAAAGGCGGTAAGTTGCCAAAGTGTCATTTAATGTGTGAAAGTGGAGGAAAATACAAACTGCCACGGTATTTTGTTGATGGGCAATCCTTTGAAAGGAATACAGGGACAAAAAAATGTGAATGCCCATTCGAGCTGCGAGGTATACCAATACCTCTAGAAGGTGTGATGTGGCATTTAAGGGTTGTATGTGGTTTCCATAACCATCAATTAGCCGAATCTATGTATGGTCATGAGTACCCGTCTAGGTTAAAACCAATGGAGCTACAGTTTGTGCTCGACATGGCCAATAGCACCGCACCTCGTGAAGTTCTTAATATATTGAAACAAAGAAACCCGTCAAACACTACAGGGATCAAAACCTTTTACAATTCCATTTTCACAAATAAATCCACCAAACGGGCCGGCCTAAATCAAGTCCAGTATGTCTTGGAGCAGTTAATTAAAAAAAATTACCTCCATGATTACCGTACAAATCCAGACACCAATGAAATTACGGATATTATTTGGGTTCACCCTAAAAGTCTGTTACTTTTTGTCAACTGTCCATCCGTGTTAATCATTGATGCCACATATAAGACCAATGAGTATCGGTCACCACTATTGGAAGTTGTGGGTATCACATCCACAATACGAACTTACTCGCTTATGTTCACATATCTAAGCAATGAGAGGGAAGAGCAACTAACATGGGCATTCAGTACCTTAAAGAAGTAGATGCTTGAAAAGGAGACATCGTTGCCATCAGTGTTTGTTTCCGATTGGGATATGGCGCTTATTAATGCCATTGAAATATGTTTTCCTACCGCACGTCACATCCTCTGTATTTGGCAAATAAACCAATGCGTAATGAAAAAAATGTAGGCGTATGCTTGGTCTAAAGTGGAACAAGTTTAATGCGTCATGGCATTCGCTCATTAATTCATCCACACAGTGGTCTTACCATCATAAGTGGAAAGTCATGCGCGAGGAGTATAGACGATTCCAAGGTGCCCTAAATTACCTTTGGGAGACATTGTTACACTCTTACAAAGAGCGGTTTGTTTCAGCATGGATTGATACATGTATGCACCTCAGGAGTAATTCAAGTCAAAGGTGTAGTTACTTTTTAACTTTAAATATTGTACTATTTAAATTCCAACCATTGTTAAAGCACAATGCATTTTTCTATTGCAGGACGGAAGGGGCACATGCGAGACTTAAAATGTATTTGGGAGATACTATGTCATCCCTGGAAACATCTTTTATAAAAATACACAAGATGTTAACAAATTAGTTAGGGGAAATTCAAAAGTCATTCGAGAGATCTCTCAACATTCCACGCCATACACATTTACATGACGACATTTTTTATCAAGTAAGGTGTCGAATTTCACTACAGGCAATGGAGTTTATTAATATTGAGCTGAAATGCGCCAATGAAGCATCTCACCAATTAGCTGGAAAATGCAACTATTCAATTAAAATAATATATGGATTGCCTTGCAAGCATGATCTTGCACATTATCGGTTCCTTTCCATTCCAATTCCAATACAGAGTATCAACGCTCATTAGAGGAGGTTGTCTATGAACGGTCATGGGTACCATGACAACGGAGCACGAGCCAACAGGACATCTAAAGTTGTTGAGATATTAGATGGGATGGATCCACAAATGCGAGAGAAAATGATAGATTGGTTTTTTAAGATTGCGGATCCATCTCAAAGTACAGTTCGAGCCCCTTCGTACAATACGGAACATAGAGGTCGACCTACAGGAAAAGATGAGCAGAGCAAACGTCGCATACCTTCTTTTGTTGATATATCAACTTCAAGTTCTAGGGCCACTCAAACGAATGCAACGTCTCGAAAGAGAGGACGTGGGAGGGGGTCGGGGGTTCGCAATACTCTGTCGACCCATGATCACCCTCCTGTTTTACCCATCTGTGATACCTACATTGAGAAATTACCTACGGTTATGTAGCCTTATATTTCTCATATTGTTGACGTTGAACCTGACGGTCACTGTGGATTTAGGGCGATAGCCGCACTAATCGGGTATGGTGAAGAAGGTTGGATTCAAGTACGATACGGTCTTATGGAGGAGATTCAACAAAATAAGCGTCAATATGATCAACTTTATCCAGATCGGGAAATGGAAGATAATCTATTAGTTTTATTAAAATATTTCGAGCAACCGGCACCTGAAAGGCATTGGATGGACTGTATGACTTTAGGAATTGTCATCGCATCAAGGTACAACCTTGTACTGCATACATTTGGTGAGAATAATTGTAGTTGTTTTACTCACTTGCCATTAAGGTCCTCTCCAGTTCCAGACCTAGAGCGCCGAGAAATAGTTATCGCCCTTGTTGACCAACACTTCGTGCAAGTTTTTTTACACCCTCATTATCATGTACCACCCTTTCCAATGTGGTGGTGTAATCATTCATTTGACGAAGCTAAAGGATGGGTAACTAGTTATATAACACGTGCTAATTTGTGGTACGAAATAACGGGAATGGGACCTAACGACGGTGCTGAATTTGGAGGAAATATCGATTATAATTTTTATTTTTATATTTTTATTTACTTTGGTGTATTTTTATTAGAATTTATATTTTTAAATTTTTATTCACTTTGGTGTATTTTTTTTTATGAACATGTGTACTCTTTCCGGGTTAAAATACTTAATATTAAGAAATTAAAAGATAAAAAAATCTAAAAGATATATAATTAATTTTAAATATTATATATTAATAATAAAATTATAATAAATTAATTAAAATAAAATAATAATTTTATATAAAATAAATATTTTAAAAAGTTAAATATGAAATATTTTAATAAAAAATATTATTAAAAATATTATGCATTATCACTAATTATTAGTATATAATATATTAAAGACTTTATCTTATTTATTTGTTAGATAATTTTATTTATAAAAAAATAAATTTTTATAAGTATTTTAAAAAATATATATAATTAATATAATAAAATATTAAATATTAATATTTTATTAAATTTGTTCACATTTCAATATTTAATATATTTTAAATAATTATAATATAAAAATAATAATATTTTGTATTTTTAATTAAATAAACAAAGTTAAAAAAATATTAAAAAATAATTAATTAATTATATTTAATAAAAAAAAATTAATAAGAAAATAAAATAAAATAAGAAAAAATAAATAAAATAAGAAATATAAATATATAAAAGTCATAGATAAATAAGTTATTTTGGAGTTAATTGAGGAGTGAGTGTTAATTGAGGAGTGAGTGAGAATATGGGAAGGGATGGGAAAATCATCTCCCATTTTTTAATTGTATTATTTTTATTTGTAATTTTTGTTATTTGTTTTAACGAAAATTATTAATATATTTTTTTAATTTTTTTTAATTGTTATCCTTTTAATTATATTTTTACCGTTTTAAAAATAAAAACTAAAAAAATTTAAGATATAACTCACGTGTTAATCCTTAGGAGAAATATCTTTTTATCCTCAAATTTACAGTGATGGTTCGATTATGGCCCTGAATTCACTATAAAATTGGGGATCGAAACTTTTGATCAAAACTAGAGAGAGACAAAGAACTCCAGAAAGAAGAAGGCTCTTCGCAGAAAGGGGGTCGTAATTTTTATTGAGGGTAGTTGCCCCCCTTTTCCCGATGACTTTTTCCGGTCATCGGAGAGCCGATGATTTCAGATCCCTCTTCTCTCTAACAACCCTCTGCGTGCGTCAGTCCGTCTCTCTTTCTTTCTCTCTCTCTATCTCTTCCAAACACACATACACTGATACACATACAGATGCTTGATCAGATCTTTGGCGGGGCAAACACAGTTGCAGCCATGGTTGGGAAATGAACTCGGGTCTTGTTTGATATTTGGGTTATTTAAATAATTACCTAGATATTAAATCTTCTTTGCTTTTAGATTTCTCAGATCTACAAAGTATATATATATATATAATAATAATAATAATAATAATGCTTGATTGAGGCAGTGAAGATGAATGGTTTGTCTGGAGTTCTCTCTGAGGTGTAGGGAGAGAGAAGAGGCAACCCGTTTCCTTGGCGGGGCAACCCGTTGTTGATGGTTGCAGCCATGGTTGGGCAAACAGTCTTCTCTCTTCTCATATCCTTAATATGCAGATCTGCGAAAAGTCTAGAATACCCTTACTATATAATATAATTCGGCCATCTTTTTTTCATTTCTTTTCTTCTCTTCTCTTTCTTCCCTTCCACTTTTCTCCTCATTTTTTCTAATCTCGCCGGCGACGGAGTTAAACGGCGGCACTCAATGAGCTCCACGACGAGCACAAGCACTGTAACACTTGGTAAATTTATGTATTTCAAGTTTATTGTTGTTCATTTATGCATTTTCGAATAACTGTGTTGTTTAGAGTTTCATCTGATGATATTTCTCGTTTCGCTAAGTACTTCCCGTTTCGCTAAGTACTTCCTGTTTCGCGAAGTACTTCCCGTTTCGCGAAGTACTTCCCGTTTCGCAAAGTACTTCCCGTTTCGCGAAGTACTTCCCGTTTCGCGAAGGGTTTCCATTTCACAGTATTAATTATCCCGTTTCCATTTTTTCTTGCAGCCGAAGTTTTCGTTTTCTATATTGGAGAGTGGAAAGCTGATGCTAATGGAATATTGTATTTTGATGCCTCTTCAATCAAAACATTGGATTTACCCCAAAGTACTCGTTATGCTGAATTAATTGATAAACTCCATAAAGACTTCAAGTGCAGAAATCTACGTATGATTTAGTGCTGTAAGTGAAGTATGATATTCCGAATATCACAAATCCTAAACCCGTCTTTATTAAAGAAGATGAGGATCTGAACATATATTTATCACGCTTGATTTTGGGTCGAACTGTGTCACCATTGTGTGTCTCTGTAGTAGAGAAGTCACAATTTACTAAAGAAAAGATACCACTACTTACCTACCCAACTCAAGAAAGTATTCTCCCACAATTTACTCAGAAAATTGTACCAGAAGCTTTACCCTCGGAGGTCTTTGCTGAAAGTAATGAAGCCGGAGATAACTCTTTGCCTCACATCCCACTTACTCAGGACTTGCATGCATCGATACCTACACCACATAGTGCGAGAAGAGCATCAACGGGTACACCTACTAGTGCAAGAAGATCACCATTGGGTACACCATGTAGTGCAAGAAGATCATCATTTGGTACACCATCGACAGACATATCACCGACAGACATATCACCGACAGACATATCACCGACAGACCCCTCATTTGCGTTGGCGTTAACTACTGAAACCGTATTGGAAGTCGGTGCCTTGTTTGAAAATAAAAAAGAACTACAACTGATGTTATATAAATATGCGATGACTAATCATTTTGAATTCAAGGTGGAGAAGTCAAGAAAACATCTTTGGTATGTGAAATGTTTGGATGAGAAATGCAAGTGGAGATTGCGTGTCGTGAAAGGTAAATTATCTGAGATGTTTGAGATCCGAAAATTCGACCAACAACACTAATGCTCAGTTCTATCGAGGCTAGAGAAAAAAATGCAAACACCAGCATGGGTTATAGGGCAGTGCGTGAAGAGTAAGTACATGGACCATCACCATAATCACTTGCCTAAGAAAATAATTGAAGACATGCATGCAACTTATGGGGTAAATTTGACTTATAATAAGGCTTGGAGGGCTAGGGAAATGGCATTAGTGGCGGTGCGAGGAACGGTTGAGGATTCATATGAAAAATTACCCTCATACCTTTACATGTTGGAGAAACATAATCCTGGTACCATAACAGACATCCAAACAGACGAGGCCGGGCACTTCAAGTATATGTTCATGTCCCTAGGCCTCTCTATTAGGGGTTTCAAAGCCTTTTGTCGTCCCGTATTGTGTGTTGATGCCAGTTTTCTTAAGCACAAGGTGGGAGGTCAACTATTGGTGGCTATTGCATTAGATGCTAATGAACAATTATATCCTGTCGCATTCGGAGTTGTTGATTCAGAGAATAATAACTCTTGGACTTATTTTATGCAAAAATTGAGAGAAGCAATTGGATTAGTTGATGATCTCGTCTTCGTATCCAATAGACACCCAAGCATTGCCAATGCCTTATGTGCTGTTTTTCCAGAAGCATACCACGGTGCGTGCACATATCACATAAAGATGAATATCAACGCGAAATTCAAAACTGATAATTGTCATATGGAGTTTGATATGGCTTCTCGTGCGTACACTATCCACGAATTCAATCGTTTTTTGACAAGATAAGGGTTAAAGATCATAGGATTGCTGCCTATTTGGAAGAAATTGGATTTCAAAGATGGAGTAGAGCATTTTTCCCCGGTAAGCGATACAATCAACTAACAAACAATTATGCTGAGAGTTTTAATAGTCAGAGCAGAGAAGCCAGAAAGTACCCCATTTCCTCAATGGCCGAGTATTTAAGATTGACAATACAAGGTTGGTTTAATGAGAGAAGAGAAAGAGCGTCCAACCACCGAGAAGTGTTATCTCCAACATATGAAAAGTTATTACGTGAGGGATTCGAGAAGGCTAGATTCTATATAGTATCATCGCTTAACCGATTCGAGTTTTATGTGCATGACAATCAGTCTCATTTTAAAGTCAATTTGAAAGACATGAACTGCACTTGTAGGGTATTTGAAGTTTCTGGTCTTCCTTGTACTCATGCAATGGCTGCTGCCCGTCACCGCAATTTGGTTTGTTATGACTTTTGTTCAAGGTATTATTCAGCTCACATGTTCAATCTATTTAACCAATTGTTTAATCGTTTTATTTTCCATTCTTACAGGTATTACACAACTGAATCTTGGATGAATGCATAAGCGGAGACATGTTACCCTGCTGGTGATGAAGACGATTGGGATATTCCCGAAATGATCAAGGAACGCGTATGTCTAAAACCACCTGTCAAGGTTAAGAAAGGGCGCCCACAAACAAAGCGTAGGTCATCTCAAGGTGAGGTACGTAAGGCTCCGAGACGATGCAGCTCATGTGGTGGACTAGGACATAATAGGGCCACATACAAAGCAGTCATGCCTGCACCATCTACTGCAAAAGCATCATCATCTAAGCATCATGACTCATCTTCTCAACAACACGAGCCATCATCTCAACAATATGAGCCTTTAGATTGATTGGGATAAGTTGTATAAGTGTTTTGGATAAGTTGTATTATGTTTTGGATAAGTTGTATTATGTTTTCGGATAAGTTGTACTCGGATAAGTGTTAATCGGATAAGTTGTACTCGGATAAGTTGTACTCGGATAAGTGTTAATCGGATAAGTTGTAATCTGTTTGTTGTATCTAGTTTATCTGTGTACTGAAGGAGTACTTAACGCTTCGTTTAGTGCTTAACGCTTCGTTTAGTGCTTAACGCTTCGTTTAGTGCTTAACGATTCGTTTAGTGCTTAACGATTCGTTTAGTACTTATCGTTTCGTTAAGTACTTATCGTTTCGTTAAGTACTTATCGTTTCGTTAAGTACTTATCGTTTCGTTATGTACTTAACGCTTCGTTAAGTTAAACTTGGTTTAAGTTAAAGTGAGTTTAAGTTAGTTACTTGGTATGATTTATGTACATTGATTTATATGTTCAATTCTTTGGTATGTAAATATCAGACTACCAACCAACCAGACTACATTAAAACTACAAATATTTTAACATGAAATGTAACTTAAGTTGAAGTTCTACCCAAAAAAGTAATACAAGTTCAGAATACATAAGCACAAGTCAAGTTCTATCCAAAAATCAATAAAAGATTACATTACAAACTAAGGTTCTGTAATTTGATGAAATAACCGGACCGCCATCTTTTGTCGAAAAAACTCCATTTCATTGGAAGTCACCCTCTCTACACCTAAACCAGCAGTCAAGTATTCCATGTGCATAAGCATAAATACACCACAATCCCCACTTTCTACTGCTCTAGGGACTTCCCCATATTTGGCGACTGCATTTTTGGCTGGGTGTGACAACCTTTTATATGTCAGTTTCTGGAAATTGAAATTAGGATACCTTTGTAGCTCATCATCAATGGCTCCCATTGCATATATTCGTGGAATCATCTCACACAAAGGTCTCAGGTATGGATCGAGATTCCTATAAATACTCGAGTCGCAGTCATAAACGTCAATGTGATTATCTTGTAGACGAACGGCGCACAGTACCCAATGCTTGTTGCCAATGTTCAAAGGCACGTAAATATCGTCTACTAGTGGTCATTCTGGCATATGTCTATGGTCCCCACCCTGGAAGTACTGATCAGATACCTCTAATATTGGAAAATTTTCAGGATCTTTTTTAAAGTTCGGGTACTCTCGCCTCATCAAATCTCCTAATAAGCAATCCCCGATTGAAACTTTACAATGTTTATATGTCTTGGGATATTGCGCAATCCTTTTGCGCAACAAGTGGCAGACTGCGTCGATTTCCTGCAAAATGGGGGAAAAGGCAGTATATATCAAAAACCTTATTCATAAGTTAAAGAATTAATATGAAAGGCAAGACTTACAGGATATTTAAGCCATGTGCACTTTGTTAGAACTCTAACAAACAACTTCTTTCGTGCTTCGCAAGTAAACACACTCTTTGTCTGATCATTGGTGGCTACATCTTTCAACCAATTCTGTAATTGAACCAACAACTCATCATCAAATTTTTGAAGGGGATTGATAGTTAATGGATCATTCGTCTTTGACTGTTTTGACAAAGAAGGGTTGGTGTAGTCTTCATCTTTCTTCTCCTTCCTCACTCTTTTTTTGGGAACTACTCCTTTAGGTGGAGTGTTGTATAATTGGAAATCATCATCATCGTTCTCATCCTTCCCATCCTTCCCATCGTTCTCATCCTTCCCATCCGTGGCATCCTTCTCAACCTTGACCTTGAGTTTAACCTTCCCATCCTTGGCTTTCTTCTCAACTTTCTCAACCTTGACCTTATCCTTCTTTTTCTCAATTATTTCTTGCATCATATCGGAGAGCAACATCTCCCCACCATCCACCTTCACATCAGTCTCAATCTCCCCAACATGCACCTTCACCTTCACATCAGTCTCAATCTCACCACCATCCACCTTGACATCATTCTCAATCTCACCACCATCCACCTTCACATGAGTCTCAATCTCCCCACCATCCACCTCAACATTATTCTCAGTCTCCTCCACCTTCACCACACTATCCTCCACCTTCCTATCCTGCAAAAATAGAACAACAGTGTGGTCAACGTTTACTTCCCGAACATTTGACTTCGCTAATCAAAACTTACCTCAGTTTTATCCTCCACCTTCACACTCTCCTCCTCCACATTCCCATCCTTCATCTCCATCTCATTCGTCTTCATCTCCTCCACCTTCCCATCCTTCATCTCCATCTCATTCGTCTTCATCTCCTCCACCTTCCCATCCTGCAAAAAGAAAACAACAGTGTGGTCAGCGTTTACTTCCCGAAACAACATTTGACTTCACTAAGTAAAACTTACCTCAGTTTTATCCTCCACCTTCTCACTCTCCTCCTCCACCTTCCCATCCTTCATCTCCTCCACATTCCCTTCCTGCAAAAATAAAACAACAGTGTGGTCAGTTATGAACAACAGAAGATAAGTACTTAACGAAGCGTTAAGTACTTAACGAAGCGATAAGTACTTAACGAAGCGTTAAGTACTTAACGAAGCGTTAAGTACTTAACGAAGCGTTAAGTACTTAACGAAGCGTTAAGTATTAAACACAGCGTTAAGTACTAAACAAAACGATAAGTTTCTTTATTACCTCAGTCTTGCCCTTCTTTTCCAATTTGCTCTTCTTCTTCTTCTTCTTCCTCTCCTCCTCCATACTATCTAATTTGCCTATTAAGGTGGCCATCATTTGGTTGGATTTGGCTAATAACTTTTCGCACATACTAACAACCAACTTTTTAATATAAGCCTTGTGATGTGTTTGAGTTTCTTCGTAAGCTGTTTTCATCTCTTTGAGCTCCTCCTTCACCTCTTTGATGAGCTCCTCCTTCAGCGCTTTTACCTCCTCTTTCAGCTCTTCACATTTACATCCAACAGAAGATGTTGGAGGTAATCCAGGACTAGTAGCGGATGGGGGACTAGGAATGTTGGCAGGACTAGATTCATAAGCAAGCTTCCTCTTCAGGTTTACTGCTTCTTTGAGATTAACCACAACCTTTCTCTTCCGGGTGTTTGGTTTGGAAGTAGGTTCTTCATGTTCATCCTCAGGTTCACTTTCCGATTCATCATAATCCTCCTTCACTAACTTCCCTTCTGTAAATCCCTCAAAAAATTCATCAGTTGACTCATCTATTTGTTCAAAGTCCTCACCACTGTATAACCTCTTCTCCATGGAGGACTCTTCCATCTCAGTCAGATCCGTTGTCTCCAGGGCAGACTTTATCTCGATCAAGGTGTTCTTCCTGTTGGAATGATAAACTAACAACCTTGGGCGTAGAGGATCATTAAGCTCATTCTTTCTAGCAAATTTAGGGACAAAACCTTTGATGACCTCATATGTCCACACTTGAAATGCCAGTGCAAACCCATAAATGTTATAAGCAAAAGGAGCATAAGGATCAATACTCTTTTTCTTCTTCTTATAATATTTGTGATTGAGATGTCTCATGTTCTTGTTCAAACCCTTGAGGGTGGCTCTAAAGGTCACCTTCCCGTAAGGAAATCGGAGGAAACTTTCCTCGTCTTCGACCATGTGAAAATAGGTACTGGCAAATCAGGCATACCAACCCCATCTTCCAGGCATCTTCCTTATCTCTACATTTCAAAAAAGCAGTCTCCAACTCTTGCATTACTACACTCGTCTTCCCTTTAAAATATTTTACCAACAGAGGTGGACAACCTCGGCATTGTTCTTCGTTCACCTCAGGAAACCTTCCGAAGTTTAGGCCCGTCACCAAGGCGTACTCTTTCATACCAAACACAAGTTCTTGCCCATTGATATTGAAAGTTATCTCCTTGGAGTTTGAGGTTACCCTCCTAAGCAACATGTGATGTACAATAGTTCCTGAGAACTGCAACACTGGCGCAGAGACTATATATCTGAATTGGGTATTGTACACCTTCTCCACAAGATCCATTTCCTCAAACTTCATAACAATCTTCTTTAGGCAGAGGGCGCTTTTCCAAGATATCCGTCCAGGAAAATCAGGAACGGTGGTTTCTGCCATCTACAAAAGGAACAACAACAAAAATGTAAGAACAAATACATAAACCACCGCAAACGTTAAGTACTTAACGAAGCGTTAAGCACTTAACGAAGCGTTAAGCACTTAACGAAGCGTTAAGCACTTAACGAAGCGTTAAGCACTTAACGAAGCGTTAAGTACTTAGCGAATCGTTAAGTACTTAACGAAGCGTTAAGTAATTTGCGAATCCCTAAACCAGAAACAATAACCAACAACCAGAAACAAACATGCAAATATAAGGCAATAATCAATAACCAGAAACAAACATTAAACGCTAAACCTAACCAAATAAACTGAAACAGCCAAAACCCTAAAACTTAACATGCAAATATGAAAACCCATAACCAAAAAAAGACTTGCAACAACCAAAAAAAACAAATCTGAGATTTATGGGGAATCAATGAGACGGATAGAGAGAGAGGACACGAGGGGGACGGGCAGATCGTCCTTGTCAAAGTCTTCAATGAGACGGTTATAGAGAGAGAGGAATCGAGAGGATAGAAGAGGGAAAATGGAAGAAATGAATGTCGAAATGTTTTATTTTTTAAAATATATGGTATGGCGCATGCATATACGCGCGCCTATTCGTCTTCATACGCGCGCGTGCAGAAACGCTAAGTACTTAACGAAGCGTTAAGTACTTAACGAAGCGTTAAGTACTTAAGGAAGCGTTAAGTACTTAACGTTTCGTTAAGTACTTAACGTTTCGTTAAGTACTTAACGAAGCGCGAAGTAACTAGCAGAAACGATATCATCTGCAAATATCATCCCAGCCAAAAGAACAATCAATAAAATGAACAAACTAATGAACCAATATGAACAAATATGAACATATATGAACAAATATAACCCAATATGAACAAATATGAACAAATATGATTCAATATGAACCAATATTAACCAATATCACCAAAAGAACATATTTAGGGTTAGGGTTTCATTAAGAAATACAAATAAGAACATAAATCTGTTATATAAACATAGATTCGGGGATTATGTTTCTTATCTTGTAGATTTATGGTTTAGGGGTCGTCGTCGCCGGAGTTTACGCCGCCGGCGACAAACTCAGGAGGAAAGAAAGCTTGAGAGAGAAAGAAAATGAGAGAAATGAAAAAATTTGAGTATATATCAATACTGTTTCACTTCGCGAAACGCGAACTCCCTTCGCGTTACGCGAAAAGGGTAAATTTGTCCAAAAATAATTAAGTGGTCACCAGATCAAATATTATTAAACCCGACCACGGACGCAAATAGGCCTTTCTTCAGGGTCATTTCGTCCAATTTCCCCTTGTGGGTGTTTTCATGGTTGGGATTTTGCTACATTGAGATGATATATTCACATTGGAAATTCCTTCCCTCAATAAAGATTAAATGGTTGTTTAACTAGATGCTCATAGTCTTTGGAACTTCCAAATAAAATAAAGTGCTTTTGAGATTTTTGATAAAAAAAAATTTTAAATAAGTCATTGTCAAAACTTTTTTTTTCATAAATTATATTATTTTGCTATAAAATTTATAGAAATATATATTTTCTTAAATAAATAGATTAACTTAGTATGAAATATTTTTTTATGATTATAAATATAGATAAATCTTATTTTTGAAGAAACTTAGCAGGACTGTGTTTTTCTACTCACCAACTAGTATCCAATTTTATGATTAGAATCTTTTTTTTCATATTGATTATCTATTTCAGCTTAATATAAATAAATTTATATATATGCAAGAAATCTTTAAAAAAATGTGATAAATTACCCATGACTATTGCTTCTATAATTTGGACAACAAATATTTGGTATATATGATTTATATTCTTTGCACTTATTTGTTAGTTATTTATTCTTAATACAATTAAGTATCTTCAAATTATATAAATAACACGATAATTTATATGATTGGTAATAATTTTGATGGAGAAATTTGATGAAATGATGGTAATTTTTTTTAAATGTGTTGGTGACCAGCGCATAAATTTAATTGCGCAAATAACCATTTTAAAATATTTTGATAAAATTATTCCTGTCGTGTAACGCGAAGGGCAGGATCGTCGTGGAGAGAAAAAACAGTGAAAAGTCCAGAATTATCGTGCCCTTGTGACGATTGTGCCCTTCGCGTTATCCGACGGGATTTTTCATTTTATGTGATGATCATGTCATTCGTGTTACGCGACAAGGTAATTTTGTCAGAATATTTTGAAATGATCATTTGCGTAATTTAAGACCAATTTTTAAGGTTATTGTGTTAAATTTTTTTTTGATGTGAATATATTTTTGATAAAAAAAAATTAAAAGGTATTAATATATAATGATACACTAAAAAAATAATTATTTAAACAATACTTATTTTATATATTTTGCTTGTACTATTTTTTTCACTTATTTAATTATTTATTCTTAATAAAAAAAAATTGGACAGCACTTAATGGTATAATAAGCTTGTACTATTATTTGCACTTAATATTATTCGTACTTATTTGTTAGTTATCTAAGATTTAAAGGCGTGAAACCAAGCCAAGAGAAATCCTTAGACATCCAAAGAGAGACTAACATGGAGGAGGATCTTGATTATATTTCGAGTCTTTAGAGTCATGTCTTCTTTTATTTTGTCGTACCATGTATGAAGTTATGTGTACGCACGTAATAATGTGCTATCATGTAAAAAGTCATCACTTGTGATGCGATACTATTGATTAATGAAGATTAGATTTCCAAAATTGAGCATCTATTTCCATCATACGATATGTTTGAATGATCGATAACATGGGTTGTCACCTTAAATGTAAAACTAATAAAACAACGAGAATTTAAAACACATGCTAACATATGATTTTAATTACCCTCGTTTTTTATCAAGTCCCCCAAAAGAGAGCATTGAATGAAAAGATTCCTCAAAGAAATCATGCTAAAAATTGAAATGATTGAAGAAGAGCCCACTACCCTATATGGCCACAACGACTCAAGCCCAAGAGATGAGGGACATTATCAAGGACATGGTGGCAACAGTCAAGAAACATTCCAATGACGACAACCTCGTTAACGCTAATCTCTCCAAGCCAATAGTCGAAACATCATCTATTATTGTTACTAAAAAAGCCACCCTATCGTTCAGGAACCACTCCACATCGAACCTTCAATTATCCCAGTTCTGATGCACGAACGACTACCGACCTCAAATGATCTAAACGTGATTACTACTAGGCATGCCCAATGGAAGCGATCCATGAGCCCCAAAGACTTTACTAAGGAGAACGAGTCCTTCTATTATGAGAACTCTTATGAAGAGAAGGAGGATTATCACAATCATACTTCCACACATGTCAACACCAACAAATATTCTTACTGTAGGATGCACCATTAATCGACCGCCTGTTTCAAAAGATTGTTTCTGATCTTGGATAATTAATCATCATTGCTTTTGTTGCATGCTTTTGACTCGGATCACAGATCCTTCTTATGTTCATTTCCAAGAAATTTATTACGTCATCTTTCACAGATTTCATCAATTTGAATACTTTCCCGTTGGCCTTAAGATCTTCGATTTTTGAGCTGGCCGGAAAGAATGCTTCATCTGACTTTTCATTTTAGCCGATCCGGTTTAGGGGAGTAACACAGATTTTCTTGATTGTCTGGATTTCTTTGGATATAGTGTCTCAACCGGTCCGGTGCGGTACCTACAAAAGGAATTTTGAGACTGGTTAAGTTGTTTGTCCGGTTAAAATTAACTTATTTAATTTTTCTAACAATGTCTTCCTTTTTGATTATTTAGAATAAATATTCAAAATTTGTAAGTGTTGGCCGGTTTGAAAACGTGTTAACGTTTTAAGAATTGTTTGTCCGGTTAAAATTTAACTTAATTTTTCTAATAGTGTCTATCTCGAGACATTCTTTTCCTCGCTCCTCTATAGGACTCCATGTTCTCCCATGATATATTGAGGATAAATTTTGGACACGATGATCATGTTCTCATTTCTTGGCGCGAGTTGGGATTATTAACCTACCCACATGATAGGGGCACCTAGAGTGCCATGTCAAGTTTGATGATGATACACTCACCTAGTGTAAAATCACGATGATCCTCTTGGCATATCTCTTTCTATGGTCCGACGAGCTGCATCGTCCTTCATCCCATATCTTAAAGGTAGCCCTCACTATCGAGGACGGAGAGTCCGAAATCACAAGCCTCATTCTTGTAGAGACCATGTTAAGGGTCAATCTTATTGCCCAATGCCAACCACACATGTCACAAATGGGGTGCTCTCTTATGCTATATTTATGGATGATGGAGAAGTTTAACTTCCTCCCTCCTCCCATCGACGAATTCTATTCCTCCCATGCTTGGAGGCTAGAGGAGAGGTTTCGTACGGCTTCACACACACATTGTTTGGAAAATGACCACCCCTTTGGTTCGTCGTCCCATGATACCATATCCATAACATGGTCAACTCCATGACTAGCCGTCCTTATTTTGTTCTCATTGGCCTTGAGGAGGTCACAACTTATTGCACCTCACTCTTGTACCAATAGTTCGTTAGATGGTGTAGTTTTTCTTGGGAAGATCCTTGTCCGGTTGAGGAGGGACTTATAAAGGATGATGTCTATAACACTTATCCGGATTTATAACACAATGTCCAATGTCTCGATTCCCCGATTTTTGGGCTAAGACTATAAGAGAGAGCATATACCATTTCTGCCCCGAGGCTAGCTCTACCGACGACTATATAGACCATGAAATGATCTATACCGATGTTGAGTCACCTAGTTACGAGCCCGTATCGGTGCCTAATCAAGACGATGATATGTCTCTAATAGACTTGGTATTGATGTTTATATCGAGTCAATAGAGTTAGTCTCAAACCTCATCTATTATAAGGACGGTTCTGATCCACTTGCAGATGGGATACCCTTTGATGTTGAGATGGCCCGATATTCTACTCTATTCGATGACATTGAGACAAACCCATATGAAGATCCCACGGAGTCTAATGCAATGATGACCGAGTTAGGCCCGAACTCTGAGGAGATCGTTAAGGATACTCTTCATGACATAACACATATAGAGGTAGAAGATGCACGAGTAGGCTAAGATTTAAAGGCGTGAAACCGAGCCAAACTCAGATCTAGCCGCTTATGACAAGAGCAATCCTTAGACATCCAAAGAGAGACTAACATGGAGGAGGATCCTGATTATATCTCGAGTCTTTAGAGTCATGTCTTCTTTTATTTTGTCGTACCGTGTATGAATTTATATTTACGCACGTAACAATGTGCTATCATGTAAAAAGTCATCATTTGTGATGCGATACTATTGATTAATGAAGATTATATTTCCAAAATTGAGCATCTATTTCCATCATACGATATGTTTGAATGATCGATAACATGGGTTGTCACCTTAAATGTAAAACTAATAAAACAACGAGAATTGAAAACACATGCTAACATATGATTTTGATTACCCTTATTTCTTATCAAGCCCCCAAAAAGAGACCATTGAATGGGAAGATTCCTCAAAGAAATCATGCTAAAAATTGAAATGGCTAAAGAATCAAGCCCACCACCCTAGATGGCCACAACGGCTCAAGCCCAAGAGATGAGGGACATTATCAAGGACATGGTGGCAAGAGTCAAGAAACTTTCCAATGACGACAACCTCGTTAACGCTAATCTCTCCAAGCCAATAGTCAAAACATCATATATTCTTGTTACTAAAAAATCCACCATGTCGTTCAGGAACCACTCCACATCGAACCTTCAATTTTCCCAGTTCCGATGCACGAACAACTACCGGCCTCAAACGATCTAAACGTGACTACTACTAGGCATGCCCAATGGCAGCGATGCATGAGCCCCAAAGACCTTACTAAGGAGAACGAGTCCTGCTATTATGAGAACTCTTATGAAGAGAAGGAGAATTATCACAATCATATTTCCACACATTTCAACACCAACAAATATTCTTGCTGTAGTATGCGCCATCAACAAGATCTTTGTGCCGCTACCACAAATACATCCAACTATCCACATTGAAACAAAGAAAGACAATGTCCTTCATGATTTGTTGCTCTATGATATCATAATGTTTTCTAGGAATGTGAATCACACTCTCTTCTTTGATAATTACCTAGATGTAATGGGGCTGCTCCATCTAGATACGATGACTTTTCTTCGCCTTTTCTCTCGCTATCTGTCATTTGGCTCCAAAGGTGTTACTTGAGGAACTGAATCTCCTAGTTTGAATTTGTTAAGGTGCTCGAGGATTATTTCTATGAACGATACACCATGTATAAATTGCCATAAGTGAAATGAAGAGACCTCAAGTTTATAAAGAAGGGAGAAAAGGAGACCTTCAAATCCTTCCTCGTCAAATGGAAAGTGACCATCTCGGACATTGATTCTCCGCCATCAGAACAAGTGTAAATCGATTTATTGATCAAAACTTAAATTTGAGTATCATGATGACCTTTCCTCCAAAATCTTTACTAGCATGGTAAACTAATGAATATCAGAAAGAATATGAATTGATACAAGGCCAAAAAGGGCAAAGTTACTCCTTCTCACATCCCAACCTGAACCAACTCTAACCGACTGCCCAAGCCTACTATTCATTATGTGGCCAACACTTGTGAAACTTCTAGCATTATGACTGAAGTGCTTATACCTCAAGTCGCACCTTTGAGAGCGCCTACCCCGCAACTCCAACCGCAAAATTGACAACCGCCCAACCTATTGGGTTTTGTCCTTCTAGTTGGAGAGACCCAACTTGATGTGGTCTTTATTTAGGCCCACGATATATAATATGTAGGAAAATTATTTTTCCATTTTAGGTTAACTAGGTTTTGAGAACAACAAGAGAGAGATCAGAGCAAAAACATATTCAAGGGTTTGAGGTAGTAGCTGGAGAAGATTTCCGTTTGCCGGAGTTTACACCGTTTGATCGACTTCAATTGATAGCTTGTTGGTTATTTTTGGGGCTACATTTTAAATGGTGAAGATCTATTTTCTGGTTGCGTAATTGATAAGTTAATTGGGAAAGCGTTCTATTTTGAAGAATACATTTTCCCATCAAAGTGGTATTAGAGCTTGGTTTTATTTGAGTATAAGAATGGAGACTAACACATTCATAATTGTGAGCTTGAATGGTCCAATTATAATATCTGGAAGGCTAAAATGGAAGATTTACTATATGTGAAAAGTTTTCATTTTCCAGTGTTCTCTTCAATAAAGCCTGTAAAAAAAGTGTGGATGATTGGAAATTCTTGCATAGAAAAGTATGTGGTTATATTCGTCAATGGGTTGATAATAATGTTCTGAACCATGTTATCTCTATTATTGATGCTCGTACTCATTGGACTAAACTCAAAGAATTGTATGAGAGAAAGATAGGTAATAACAAACTATATTTGCTCAAGCAGTTGATGTCCTTAAGGTATCAAGTTAGTTCTCCGATTAATGACCACATGAATACTCTTGTGGGAATCGTTAATTAATTGGAGGCGATAAAACTCAGCTTGATGACGAGATATAGGTCTTATGTTTACTTGATACTCTGCCTAATTCATGGGAGACATTTTGAACAACTCTGTCTAATTCTTCTCTAGATGGTGTTCTCTCAATGAATTTAGTAAAAAGCAGTGTGTTGAATGAAGAGATAAGACAAAAGACACAAGACTGTTCTTTACAATTAGAGGTCTTGGTTATAAAATCTAGGGGGAGAAGTAAATGGTGATAAAATAATCGTAGAAAATCTCATGTGACTTCTAATAAGTGGGAAAATGTTGAGTGAAATCAGGCCTAAAGGGCCATATCAAGAAAAAATGTTTTAAATTGAAGAAAGAGAACAAGAAGAAAATTCAAAACACACCCACAACTTCCAACCATAGAGAAGGTAAAAGTCATGATAATGTTGCTATTGTTGATGATTTCCTTACTATTTGTTATAATGATGTTGAGAATGTTAATGTGTCTTGTGATGAGATGGATTTGATTGTAGATAGTGGTGCTTCTACTCATGCTATATCACGACGAGATTTTTTCTCAACATATGAGGCTGGTGATTTTGATATTGTTCGTATAGGCAATACTGGTCAAGCTCAAGTGGTTGGAATTGGTAATGTTTATGTGGAGATGACCAATGGCATTACTCTTGTTCTAAAACAGGTTAAACATATTCCTGATATTTGCTTCAATCTTTTATCGGTTGGAAGTTTGGATGATGAAGGCTTCTGTAATTCTTTTTTTGGCGATGAATGGAAGCTTAAAAAGGGAACAATAGTTATTGCTAAAGGTAAGAGACTTTCGAATCTATTTATTGTTCGTTCTGGAATATCTAAATGTTACATCAACACTTGTGATGCTGATTCTTCTTCTGAGTTGTGGCACAAACATTTAGCTCATGTTAGCGAGAAAGGCTTCGCTATGTTGGCTAAGAAGAATGTGTTATATGGGGTTTCAAATGTGCACTTAAAGAGATGTTTAGATTGTTTGGCTAGAAAATAGAGACGAGTGTCATTTAGATCATCTGAATTGAAAAGAAAGTCAAAATTACTAGACTTGGTGCATTCTGATGTATGTGGGCCAATGAAGTCAAGATCACTTGGTGGTGCATTCTACTTTGTAATCTTTATTGATGACTATTCCCGTAAGATTTGGGCCTATACATTGAAGATGAAAGATCAATTTCTAAAAACATTCAAAGTGTTTCAAGCCTCATTTGAGAGGGAAACTGGAAAAAAGTGAAATGTATTCGAACAAATAACGGGAGAGAGTACATTGGACTTTTTGATGAGTATTATTGACAACAGGGTATTCATCACCAAAAATTACCTCCGAAAACACCACATTTAAATGGGTTGGCTGAAAGAATGAATAGGACACTAGTGGAAAAGGTGAGATGTGTACTTTCACAAGCAAAGTTGCCAAAATACTTTTGGGGTGAAGCATTAAGTATAGTAGTACATGTGTTAAATCTCACATCATGTGTTCCTTTGAACTTTTATGTGCCAAATCATGTTTGGAGCGGTAAAAATGTCTCTTATGATCATATTAGTGTATTTGGGTGTATGGCTTATGTTCATGTTACCAAAGATGAGAGGGCAAAGATGGAAGACAATACTAAGAAGTGTGTATTTGTCAGATATTGACTGGATGAGTTTGGATATCGGATTTTTAATCCAGTTAATAAGAAGCTTATTCGTAGTTGTGATGCTATATTTATGGAGAATTATACGATTAAAGATATCGACAAGGTAGACGAGGTTGTTCCAACTCAAGTAAATGAGGAGACGGTTGAAGTGAATTCAATTCTAGTTGCTCCTAGCTTGATAAATACCAACAACGATCAAACTGAAAATTATAGTATGTGTTTACGTTCTCGTAATCCTTTAAATACTAATGATTTTGTTGATGTTGACTCTAGTAGTGAATGTAATACTGAAAATGAAAATGAGAAAGCCAATAAAAATGTTGAGGAGTCCATACCTTCTAATAAATCAAGACGGTCTACTCGACAAAGACGTCCTTCAGTTAGATACCCATCAAATGAGTACGTATTTTTCACTGATGCTGAAGAACCTGAGAGCTTTTAAGAAGCTTTGGAAAGTGAAAATAAAAAGGAATGGATGGATGCCATGGAGGATGAGATGTAATCTCTTCGTGTGAATAATTCTTTTAAGCTAACAAAGTTGCCTAAGGGAAAGAAGGCTTTGAAAAATCGATGGCTTTATTGGTTGAAGCAGGATGAACATACTTCACAGGATAAATATAATGCTCGGTTGGTTGTAAAAGGCTTCTTGCAAAGAAAAGGTATTAACTTTGGTGAGATCTTTGCTCATGTGATGAAAATGCAATCTATTCGTGTGGTTCCTTGTTTAGCCACTAGTCTTAATCTAGAGGTTGAACAAATGGATGTGAAAACAACATTTCTTTATGGAAATTTAGAAGAATAGATATATATGGAGCAACTAGAGGGTTTTCAAGACAAACTAAAAGAAACTAGGTTTGCAAGTTAGTGAAGAGTTTTTACGGTTTGAAACAAGCACCACGACAATGGTATCGAAAGTTTAGATCAGTTATGATTGAACATGAGTACAAGATGAACAAGACTGACCATTGTGTTTTTGTGCGAAAATTCTCTGTTGATGATTTTATTATTCTTTTGCTCTATGTAGATGATATGTTGATTGTTGGAAGAAATATTTCCAAAATCAGTGAGTTAAAAGAGACTTTGAGTAAGTCGTTTTCCATGAAAGATTTGGGACCAGTGCGTCAAATTCTTGGGATTCGAATTATTTTTAATCGGGATAACATAAAGTTGCATTTGTCACAAGAGATGTCATTAAGAAAGTTCTTCGACGCTTCAATATGGACAAAGCTAAAGTGGGGAATATTCATGTAGCTTCTCACTTTAAGCTTCGTCATACTAGTTGTCATTCTACTGATGATGAAAAGTTTTTTATGAAGAACATTCCATATTCTTCATCAATTGGTAGCCTTATGTACGCTATGGTTTGTACTAGATCTGATATACCGCACGTTGTTGGTTAGGTGAGTAGATATTTATCAAATTTGGGAAGACATCACTGGGAAGCCATTAAGTGAATTATGAGATATCTCCGAGAAACGACAAATCTTCAACTAACTTTAGGATGTGAGAAGCCTATGTTAATTGGATATACTGATTCAGATATGGCTGGAAACTTAGATAATCAAAAATCTACTTCAGGATATATGGTGACTTTTGCCGGGGGAGTTGTGGCTTGGAAATCTAAATTGCAAAAATGTGTTGCTCTTTCTACTACTGAAGTCGAGATTATAGCTGTAGTTGAGGCAAAAAAAGAGTTATTGTGGATGAAAAAATTTATAATAGAACTTGAGTTGAAAAAATAAAGGTACGTCTTATTTTGTGATAATCAAAGTGCAATTCATCTTGCCAAGAATTATTCATTTCATTCAAAATCAAAACACATTGAAGTTCGTTATCACATGATTCATGATGCTTTGGATGAGAAGATGTTAGAACTTGAAAAGAATCATACAAATGATAATGGATTAGATATGTTGACAAATGTGTTGTCACGAAACAAGTTCGAGTTATGTCGCTCGGTTGCCGGGTTTACATTACCCTCCAACTAGTCGGTCGAGGGAGTTAGTTGGGTTTTTCCTCCTAATTGGAGAGACCCAACTTGATGTGAGCTTTATTTAGGCCCACAATATATAATGTGATGGAACATTATTATTCCACTTTAGGTTCACTGGGTTTTGAGAACAACAAGAGATAGTTCAGAGCAAAAACATATTCAAGGGTTTGAGGTAGTATCTAGAGAAGATTTCCGTTTGTCGGAGTTTGCACCGTTTGATCGACTTCAAATGTTGACATCTTATTGGTTATTTTTGGGGCTACGTTCTTAACGGTGAAGATCTGTTTTCTCGTTGCATAATTGATAAGTTAATTGGGAAAACGTTCTGTTTTGAAGAATACATTTTCCCATATCAACCTATTCTTCACCGCACCACTATGACAAGAGGAGCATGACCTAGAGCAAAATATTAAAGGGAAATGGTGTCAGAAAATCTGCTAACACCGTTGGCTCCCCCAACATGGGAGGGGACCAATGGGCAATAATCCCAAAGATTTCTACGAATACCATCAGGCTCAAGGCAATAATACCAATTAATGTCGGGTGTTCAAGGAGATACTTCAAGATTTGATCGACAATAGAAATATGCCCAAGCAAAATGTCGTCAAAAACCTGTTGCCGCAACATAGGGTCAATATGATTGCTATCGAGGAAGAGTGTTTTTCTACTACTTTTCTCCTCCCTCTTATTCATGAAACCTCCCTGATGTCAATATGACGTTCATTGACTAGTAGAAGGGAAAGAAGAAGGCTAATGTTGTTTCATGGAGATATGCCACTAAAGAACTAGTACAAGCCGCCCTCGTGCCTATTTGGGGGGAGTTGTATGAAGGTCAACCAAAGCAATTCATGCTTCTAAGGTGCTCGTTGTTCACAAAACCAAAGACCAGTCAACCCAGATTAGGAAAGTTTTATACACCTATGAAGTGTGTTAAAATGTTTATGGCCCGTCAAGGGTAGATGTCGGTGTACACATGACCGGAGTCAGTATCGAATTTTGAGCCTCTTTTCCAAAGTCCCTCTAACACGAAAAACAAAAGATTTCCAAAGCTACATCACCTTAAGAGTTTTTCAAGAGAAGGACTTGACACCTCAAAACAAGTTCGATGAATTAGCCCAAACTCCTCCCACCAATAACATCTTAGCTCAACTTAAGAAGAAAAGAGCTATCATTTCCATCTGGGAGTTGCTAATGAGTTCAGTAGACTCCCGTCAAGCATTTTTGGCGGAATTAAGAAAAATAATAATTTCTCTAGATACTACCATAATTAAATGGTGGCCATGGCCACCTTCGATCCTGTATACCATGCCATTTCTTTTGGTAAGGAAGATTGTCCCTCCTTAGGCCTGAACCACGCCAATGCTCTTTATATTTCAATCTGTCTCAAGAGAAAGATAGTGCCCATGTCATTAGTTGATAATAGATCTCATTGAACATCTACTCGTGGCACACTCTAATCAAGATCGACGTCACCAAAGACCAATTACTTCCCTTTGATCTCTATATTAGGGGCTTCAATAGGTCAAAGCGAATCCTTTGACGTCGAGTTCGTGGTGATTGATAAACAACCTTAATACAAACCTAGTTCTTAGAAGGCCCTGGCTGAGTAAGGCAAAATATGTTGCTTCCACGTTGCATCAAAAACTTAAATTTGTGCATGGAGGAAAAACAATCACTATCGAAAGGGAAAGTTGTATGATGGTCGATCTAGCTACCTCATATGTCGTACAGAAGTCGAGTTGAATGACTTACAAATCATTTTCATCGACACTCAATGCACGCACCTTTTCGGCATGATTTTAAAACTTATGGACCACACGTGTGGAACATAATGTACAAAATGAACTATCTTCTTAGCATTGACCCAGGACAATTTGGAACAAGGATCAAGACCCTATATCTTTAAGAAATTAATGTAATACTATAGGTCTAGGGTATGTTCAACCTAGGGGAAGAAGAAGTAGACACCATCAATCTTAAACCCTATAAGAGCCAATATAAATGGAATATTCGTTAAGGAGGATGAAAATGATTTATTCTATAGATTCTTGGAACCATTCATCTACCATATGACCCGTAAATGCCTTATAGGTTTTGAAGTTTTTCTGATTTTGTTTTTCTAAATCTAACATTCTTACCTCTATAAATAGGTGAACAAGAGAAGGAGAACCTAAGTATATTGAATGACTCGAAGACCTCTTTTAAGAGGACGCCGAGCTAGAACAAATCCCAAAGACAAAAGCAAGCATTGCCCGATATCTCTCTCGAGGTTGGCCATGAATTACTAATTTTCTCAGACTTTGATAGTTCAAGTGAAGATGAATACGATCCGTTCACATCCAAATGTGTCACTCGATCTACTTTGGCCCGCACCTTCGATACAAGTAAAACAATAATAGAAGAAGTTGTATCTAAGCAATTTGTTGAACAAATACATCATGTTGCTGCTTCTTCTTCTTCTAAGTCCAATTATTTTGTAACTCCTTCCACTCTTGATGATCCTTAAATTATTTTAATTGAAAAAAACCATGAATATCACGCTTTAGTTAAACTCTTAAAATTAAAAAAGTTATTTTTGTGTTGTCCTAGAAAGATATGTCGAGCATCGACTAAGAAATCGTCCAATATCATATCTCATAATACCCAGATATTAAGTCAGTCAAGTAGAAGCTGTGACGCATGAAGCTCTACATCGTCAATGAAATTAAGGAGAAATTGCAAAAGTAACTCGATGTTGGCTTTCTTGAAGACGTCGAATAACCAGAATGAGTGTCCAATGTGGTCCTTGTGGCCAAGAAACATAGAAAGATCCGAGTCCATGTTGATTATCGTGATCTCAACAAGGCGAATCCCAAGGATAATTTTCCGCTCCTTTACAAAGACGTCCTCATTGACAACATGAGTGATCACAAGCTTCTATCATTCATGGATAATTTCTCGGGATACAACTAGGTCCTCATGGTGCCTGAAGATAAAGAGAAAACCACATTCATAACCGAGGTCGAGACATTCTTCTATAAAGTATTTCCTATTGGGATAAAGAATGCTTAAGCCACTTACTAGAGAGTTGTTACCA
This sequence comes from Impatiens glandulifera, assembly GCF_907164915.1. Lineage (NCBI taxonomy): Eukaryota > Viridiplantae > Streptophyta > Magnoliopsida > Ericales > Balsaminaceae > Impatiens > Impatiens glandulifera. Next base: position 26,604,000 of record NC_061869.1, read on the forward strand.
CTATGCTGCATAACATAATTCATCAAGAGGTTGAGGTCTATGTCAACGGTATGATCGTCAAATCCAAGACTCGGGATGACCACATGGTGAACCTCGAAAAAATCCTTTAGAGGATAAAGAAATACTAACTCCATTTAAACCCAAAAATGTGCATCTTCGATGTCACTATTGGTCAGATGTTGGGATTTCTAATCACTAAAATAGGAATAGAAGTCGATTTAAGTAAGATTGATGCCATCACAGCCATGCCCGCACCTCAAAATTAGAGAGAAGTTAGGGTATTCTTAAAAAAAAGTCAATATATAAGCCTCTTTATTATCAAGCTCACCTTCACATGTTATCTTCTTTTTAAACATGTTTAAAAAAATCAAAAATTTATTTAGATTGGCTCTTATCAACATGCCTTAGAAAAGCCAAAGTAATATTTACAGTCTGCTCCTATGCTCATTCCTTCAAAGCCATGCGTTCATTTGATCCTTTATCTCTCACTATTACTAATTCAACAATGGAATGTTTGATGGATAAAGAGAATGAGGATAAAGAAGATATCGTAATATATTGCATTAGTAAAAGGATAAGAAGGTATGAACTCAATTATTCTCTCATGTTGAATGTTTATTGGGAACTAGCCTAGGTAGCCAAGAGATTGTGCTACTAGATGTAGACTCACCTAATCAAACTAGTGTCGAGGCTATATCCAATTAATTCCTTTTCCAGAGAACCCTTCTTTCACCATGACTCACTAAATGGATGATGATGATTTATGAGTACGATATTACGTACACCGTTTTGAAATCAATTAAAGGTAGTGTGGTGGGTAACTTATTGGTAGACCAACCATCCGATGTTGAAGGCGAAGATGAAGAAATATCAATCATAGACAATGATATCATGTTTATCCATTTTGACGCCTATACACTCATGTTTAAAGATACATCCCATAAGCATGGCTATGGAATCGATATTCACTTAAACGATCTATTAGGCACTTATAACCCTACATATGTTAAAATTTACTATGTCGTCACCAATAATGAGGCTAAATACGAAGCTTACATCACCATAATCAAACTGACATGTGAGAAAGGTTCTCAATGACTAAAGGTAATTAGGGATTCAAATATGGTAATATCCCAAGGGAGCGGAGAATGGTAGGTCAAAGACGAGAACTTAAAACTCTACCACTCTTTTCTAACGTTACTCAAAACTAAATTTGAAAGTGTCACTTTTGTTCATACTCCGATGAGTCAAAACAAATTTTCTGATACACTTTCAACACTTGCAGATATGACATAAATCTTCAATGGGGATCAAAATCAAGCCACACAAGATCAACAAAGACGCTATCGAATCTATGAGAATATAACAGTTTCCAACCCCGACGTTGCAATAAAACCTTGATATGAACCCATACAAATCTACATTGAGAAAGGAGAATACCCTTCACACATTGGGAGAAAAGAAAGACAAGCACTCCACTAATTTCCACCAACTATGTAGTTATGACAGACATTCTTTATCATTAATACTTTGACGGACAAAACATACTTTCCGATTACCAAGTAGAGTTAGAGAAAATCATGGATGAGTTACAAGCTGAAAAATTTTCCCCTACATGAGCGACATGGCTCTCTCTTAGAAAATTCTCCGACTCGAATACTACTAAAAGAATCTGGACCAAGATTGTATCATCTTTGTTAAGAAGTGTCATAAGTGCCAGATTTATGCTACCTTGAAGCATACTATTGCCTATCTCATTTACAATATGACCTCACCATTGCCGTTTTCCATAAGAGGAATCGATAATATCGGAAAAATTCAGCCTCATGCATCTAACGCTCATGAATTTATCTTGGTCGCTATCAATTATTTATTAAATGGGTAGAGGCTATTGCGTTCAAATTCCTCAAATATTCTCGTATTGCTAAATTCATTCAAAGTAACATCATCATTCGATACGGGGTTCCCTATTCGATGATTTCCAATAATTGTTGACATTTATAAGGTAAGTTGCTAGAACTCCTCAAAGAATTCAAGATTGAACATCATAAGTCTTCGTCGTATCGCCATATATTAGCTATTGGGTTCAAAACATGGTCATGAATCATCTTGTGTGGACACTCATGTCACCTTAATAAAAATATGGGGGTTGCGACTAGATCCATTAACTTAGTATGTATCTTACATTTCTTTTGATACCTCATGGGCTGAAATTGGTGGAATATAACTCCCGAAATTAAATTTTGAAGGAAGGAAGATCACTTTTGAACTTAGAGTTCATGTTCTTGATTTTCTTTAATTCTCATGGAAAATCTGATTCTTGATTTAGAATTTGGTTTGAATAGGATTAAGCTCTCAACGAATTTTTAAAGAAAGTGGTGCAAGCTATATTTTTCAAGAATTTTGCAAAAAAATACCAGCTACCCAATGAAGAATATGTTCTTCATATTTCTAGAATCCGATTGAAGAATTTGATTGTTCGAAGACTGGAAGCCTAGAAAAAATTTCAAATTTTACCACGATTTATTTTTTAACTTTCTCTTTGCTTCTAGGGCATTTTTCTAGAAAATGTAAAAAGTAATATTATGCTCAAAATGCACTATTTTCTGAGCTGATTGTCATATAGGTGTTAGAATTTTGCAATATCAAGTATTTATAAAAAGTTGATTTGAATAAGAATGAGCTCGGGATGGCATTTTATGAAAAATGAAAAAAAGAATATTATACTCAAACTTCACGATATTTTGATCCAATCATAATGGAAGTGTTAGATTGTTCAAATTTTGAGTATTTATTAAAAAAATTGCATTTGGATTAACTTGGGAGAGGCCAAAAGAGGCTAGTTTGTGAATAAATTATTTATTTGAAGTCTTATAGTCTATAAATCAAGTATGATCATCATACTAAATTGTATATGTTTATTTTAATTATTTGGGTGTAAAAACGGAATGTCTATAAATTCGTTTTAACTAGTCAGATTTAGGCACCCAAATCCTAACAACTAGTATTAGAGATGGTAGGCCATGACAATATAAAACACAATATTGAGAGATTTGATAGAATAAATTATGTATTTTGGAAGACATAGATCGAGATTTAACTCTAAGGAAAGAATATTCATCTTCTTTTGAGTGAGAAACCGTAGAAGATGAATGAAGCTGAATAAATACCCCTTGATAGACATTTTGGAAGTTGTCTATAACTAAGACTATTACCCACAACGCGACGAAGGAGAAGACCACCATTATTCTCAAGAAATCTCTCTATAATATGTATGAGAAACCATTTACTAACAACAATGTATATTTGATGAAAAGACACTTTAAATTAAAAACATGTTGATGATACTTTATTCACTACTCAATTGATATCTATTTAGATTGATTTTGGAGACAAAGTAAGTACCATGATTTTGTTAGCATCTGTATAGAATAGTTGGGAATATTTGAGGACAACAATTAGTAACTTAGTTAGAAATTCTAAATTGAAATTTATTAAAGTTAGAGATCGTATTTTTGTTAAAGAAGTTCGTAGAATTGATTATAGTAAAATATTCAAAAGTTCCACTCTAATGTTGAAAGTAGGGGCAAAGTTAATGATAGAAATTTCAATCGAAGTAAGAGTAGATCTATGTCGAGGAGCATGTGGAGTTAGTCCAAATATCGACGAATATTTGATTGCTGAAATTGTGTTAAGCATGGTCTCTTAAAGAGGCACTAGAAAGCACCAAAAAGGAACGATGATGATAAAAATGATGCAGTCAACGTAGTTACAAGAACTATCACTGATTTGTTACTTCTGTTAGTTGATAGTCTGATAGAATCATGTTTGTTTCGACATAACAACATATTTTCTATACTAGCCACAAAGAATTAATAGAGAATCCCCTCTTCTAGCCTAGAGACAAAAAGATGTGTATATTCCAGCCTCCTTAAGGTCTTGGGTTCGCTTGTTAAGTGGTAAGATATGTGTTTAGTTAAAGGTTTAAGTGTGTTTGATAGTTATGTGCTTAACCCGTGGGGATTAGTTGTACTCCAAAGGACATTATATATGATGTCAACATGTAAAGATAAAAAGGTCATAGTTTTAGTTGTAGAAAAAGTGCGTGGAAGGTGAGTAAATGAACAATAGTTATCGCTCGATATTACAAACTTGAACTTTGTATAATATGTCAACATGTAAATATATAGTTACTTTTGTTGATGACTAAAAAAATACTAATGTATGCAATTGTAGATTAGGCCATATGAACGAAAAAGGATGAAATATTTTGTGAAAAATGGTCTGATTCTGGAACGGAAGTCTATCGAGCACTAGTTATGCAAACTACATTCTTGGAAAATAAAAAAATGTGAATTTTTAAAAGATTGGGAAGGAGCTCAATAAAGAAAGGATAGAGTTGGTACACTAATGTTTAAGGACCTACACTCGTTTCTTCTATTAGCGTATCACATTACTACGTGACGTTAATAGATGATTGAACAAGAAAGTTATGTGTTTTTTTATGAAGAACAAGTCTCATGTATTTATTATTTTCAATATGTGGAAGACTTTGGTTTAGAATGAAATAAATTAGAAGGTTAAGTGCTTGATGTCCGACAGTGGAGGCAAGTACATGTGTTGTGAATGTGATCAATATGGTGAAGACGGTTCCCCGAACACCTCAATAAAATGGAGTAGCTGAACGGATATATCAAACATTGCGTGCTAGAAGTATGAGATTGGAGGTTGAACTACCTAAATCACCTTCTAAGTAGAAGCTATCAATATTGATGCCTTCTAAATAGAGTTGTTAGAAATTAAAGCTAGACAAACCCTAACTATGATTAAGGATGACAATCAAAAGACCCTAAAAAAAACTGATTGGTAACATTCATACATTCTAAAAAAATAGAGATTACAAACAGAAAAGACTACATTCAAACTTAACTATCCCAACCTAAAATTTTCCCATGCCATCCGTTTTCATTGAGAAGTCTTCTTCCACTTCCTCTTCATTTCCCATTCATTTGACGATGATAAGAGGTTGTATTGAAGATGATGATGAGTATTGTTGTTTCTCATTTTGAATTCTCTCTTTGTACGAGCCCGTTTTGATTTGATAGAAATAATTGTTTCTGAGAATTTTAGGGCTTTTATCTTCGTTATGTTCAATTTGAATTTATGTGTTCTTGTCTTCATTATCTTCTCTTCAGCTTTAGACTCCACGTTGGTTTTGGAATCTTCTTTATCGGCTTTAGAATTCTCTGTTTCAACTTTGAAATTTTGGGTATCTTCCTCTTGAGTTTTCTCAACAACAACTCGAGGTTCATCTTCCATTTTTATTATGATCCTTCGCATTATAGAAAATTTTCTTTTCCTCTTCACCTTGATTCCTTTTGCTTTCTTTCCTTCACCGCTTTCCTTTTTCCCAGAATCTTTCTTACTTTCCTCCTCTGTATTTTCCTCATTTTTTTTTCTTTTTTATCACTGTCCTCGACTTTCACGATATGCTCTTCCATTCTTCTCATTTTCCTACTTTTTTGCTTCCTGGGCTTTCATGTTTTTCTTTTTTTTCCTCAATTTCTTTTGCACATTTAGTACTAACATGTTGGAAAGTACACCTGTTTGGCCTCTATTCATATGAGATTTTCATTACTGTGCCTTTCTCTTCCTATCAACAACTGTCATGTTCTTTGGCATTGTACTTTGAAGATACACTTCAATGCTTATTCTAGCAAAAGTAAGGTGCTCTCCTCCCTTTGTAATTGGGTTCATATATAATGGTTTCCCCAATAGACTAGCAAAGTGACTTAGAGCTTCTGTATTATACATGTGTGCTGGGATGTTCCTAAGTTTGAACCATATTGGGTCTGTTTCCTTTGACTTTCTTAGAAGGCTCATATCTTCCGACCATCTCTAAAACTTCATACAGTTGGATCAAATATAACTATGCCCAATTTTCAGAATATCATCCAAGTTCGTTCCCTTTTTGAATTGTAGAAAATAGAGATCATGGATGTTTGCAGAAACCTTCTCTAGTCCTTTCTGCTCCCATTGTTTCATTAGTGATTCCTTAGTGTCTAGGATAGATACACGGTTCTTTCCTATGTATTTCCCAACAACTACATTTTCCCATTCTTTGATACATTTCTCCTCTACTTCAGTGGCAATTTAAATTCAAAAGGAGATTTTAGAATCTCAACTCTTTTTTAAATTCACCCAAGTACATTTGACCTTTGTATGCACGATCTTCTGCTTTCTTTTCTACATTCTTTTTTGTTAGAAAAAGTAAATAAGTTAATTTTAACCGGTCAAACAACTTAACCAGTCTCAAAATTCCTTTTGCAGGTACCGCACCGAACCGGTTAAGACACTCTATCTCAAAGAAATCCGGACAATCAAGAAAATCTGTGTTATTCCCTTAAACCAGATCGACTAAATTGAAAAGTCGGATGAAGCATTCTTTCCGGACGGCTCAAAAATCAAAGATCTTAAGGCCAACGGGAAAGTATTCAAATTGATGAAATCTGTGAAAGATGACGTAATGAATTTCTTGGAAATGAACATAAGAATGATCCGTGATCCGAGTCAGAAGCATGCAATAAAAGTAATGATGATTAATTATCCAAGATCACAAGCAATCTTTTGAAATAGGCGGCCGACTAATGCATGTCTGCTAGATGTCCAAAACAACAAAGCGTACACGCCACCCAAACCTGACCGGTTCGGCTGACCAATCAAAAGGAGAGAGAAATATGAACGTTGTCATATTCTCTATATTAAGAAAGCCAAGAACAGTAAACAATAGACAACGCGCGCGAGCAAGTATCAACTGAGCTTTTCATATAATCAAGCCCTAAGAACACCCTGAGTTGATATAGCTATTCTGATTTCAAATTGAAACTGTTGTAAAAGAAATCTGTGTATTTTACCTTGTGTAAAAGTATTACATCATTGTGTGAGTGGTGTAACCGACAAGCAGTAAATAAGACTTGATCAGAGTAAGAGTTTGTGTGAGGAATATTCCAGTTAGTGAATATCCTTCTCACTATTTGAGAAGAAGGGGTGACGTAGGAGGGTTTTACTTTCCGGCTTACTTACTATAACCAAACAGAAATATCATTCACTCAAACCGAACCGGTCCTCTCTCCATCGTAACTGACTCTCTCTAATACCTTCCACACCGAATCACATACATTTCTTCAGATTGAAATAGACATTTTCGCACTTGAAATCGGTTTAAGAGTCTGTGACAATCTGTATAGTGTTAAGAGCGGTTCTAGTCTTTAACCGGATTAGTACCAATGTGTTGTGTTGTGTTGTTTTAAGTGGTCTCCTTTAGCTGGACCCCGGTCCCCTATCGGCGATCCCGATACTAACAAGTGGTATCAGAGCAGGAATCTTAACACTCAAGCAACCGAAAGAAGATGGGAAGCATGACCCACAACGATAAGCCACCGATGCTAAGTAGTGAAGCGTTTAGCGACTGGAAGGTTTAGATGTATCTACATCTGATAACTTTGGATGATGAGATGAAAACCATCCTAAAGGAAGGTCCGATAAAGATTGAGAAGGAAAGTGGAGCATGGACGGCTGAAGATTGAAGAAGAAGTAACCTGGACAACCATTGCATGAGACACATTTTCAAAGCCGTGGACGAAAATACGTTCCACAAAATCAGAGACTATCAAAGTGCAAAGTAAGCCTGGGAAACTATCATTCAAATCCATCAAGGTAACGAAAGGACTAAGGAAAACAAAATCTTGGTGGCAACTCAAAAGTATGAGAACATCAAGACGAGGCCGGGAGAAAACATGAAGGAGTTTAGTGACCGGTTCACTAGTGTGGTCAACGATCTGTACACACTTGGGAAAAGATATGAAAACCGGGAGATCATTATGAAAGCATTGAGATCTCTACCAAGTGCATGGGACATAAAGACCATGGTTATGAGGGAATCAAGCAACCTCGGGCAGATGAAGCTGCACGATGTGTTTGAAGACCTGAAAGATAATGAATTCGAGATGAAATCTCGGATCGAAGACGAAATAGCAACATCAAGAGCAACCAGAGTTCTGGTGACGTCGGTGGAACCAACGATTCCTGTATCAGCTGCTCCGGTTCCTGTCAAAAGCGCTAATCAAATCAATGAATACGTGATGGCCATGCTAGCACAGAAATTCAGGAGATTCATGAAGAAGAATCAACCATCTAACAACAACTACAACTATAATTACGCCGACAAATCCAATGTAAGATGTTTTAACTATGATGGTTTTGGTCATTATAAGTCGGAATGTAGAAGGCCAAGACGAGATGACTGGAAACCAGCAAATAACTACTAGAGAAACGACTACCAAAGAAACGACAACCCGAGAAATGAATATCAAAGGAATGATCGGCAACGAACCGAAACCGGTGAAGGAAATGAGATCCAGAAGGCACTCATAGCATCTGACGGTGGAAGCGTCTGAGCCTACTCCGACACCGAAATTAACGAAGATTGAGTTACGTGCTTCATGGCACATGAATAAGAGGTCTTTGACTTTTCCTCTAAAAAAATTCACTAAAGAAGACTTAGTTACTACACTCAACGACATGGTCTCTGAGTTCAGAAACCTGTCTGCCCTTATACCAACTCGGTCAATCCATGAAACCGGAGAGTTAAGTGGTACCGCTGGTGAGCCAAGAGAAACCACGGTATATGAACCAATTGGACTATCCTTCGAGAATGAGAAGCTCAAGGAGACACTTCAACTAGTAATCGAAGAAAATGAAAGAACCAAATATGTTACGGCTGCCTGGAAAAGATCCAGTGAAGTGGTAAGTCAGATGTCAAAATATCAACGACATCCCAAATGCAAATTTGGTCTTGGATAAAAGAACAACCAATCCGCCAACCGGAACTCTTCCAACGGGATGAAACTCATAAAAGACAATCTTCCCTTTGTAAGATTTGTCAAGAGCTCTTCAACCGACAATGAGGCAAAACGTGACTTCATACCGGAAAATGAAATAAAATATGTAAATCCAACCGACTCGGAGAAATGGCTTCATCCTAAGAGAAGGAAAGCCAACCGACCAGCAAGTAAGCAAACCAATACACGTTCACTAAGAACTAATCAACATTCTCCACCACCACAACATAAGGCACTTTTAGGCACACAAAAAGATGAGAAACCGAAAAATGGCAAAACAATTAGAACTATTGTTGGGAAAGTTATCCGACTTATTAAAATCTGGATCCCTAAGGGACTAATCAACCACGGACCCAACTGAATGTGGGTACCAGAAAGGTGTAAATATTTATTTTTTTGCAGGTCAGGAGGAGCAAGAGGTTAGAAAACTCAGAATGGTACTTAGACAGCGGGTGTTCAAGACACATGACCAGAAACAGTGGACTACTAGCTAATATCATTCATGAAGCCGGAGCAATGATAACTTTCAGCGACAACTTAAAAGGTAGAGCCGTGGGCAAGGGTAAGATTTTCCATGGTAATTTGTCTATAAACAATGTACTCTTAGTAGAAAACTTGTATTTTAACCTATTAAGTATTAGTTAAATGTGTGACATAGGATACACGGTTGAATTTCATAAACATGCATGTTTAGTTAAGAATCATCAAGGTGACACTCTTTTAACTGGAAATAGAATAGGAAACATTTACAAAGTAGATTGGAAAACTAAGATTGAAAACCCGGTTTGTATGATAGTTAGAAATGATCCGAACTGGCTCTGGCACAAACGGCTAAACATCTAAATTTCAAGACTTTAAACTTCATATGTTCTAAGGAATTGGTTCATGATTTTCCAAACATCACGTTTTCCAAAGATAAAGTATGTGCTGCATGTCAAATGGGAAAACAAATAAAATCATCTTTTAAAAGCAAAAGAAATTTTCAATCCGAACTATGCTTAGAATTAATACATATGGACCTGTTTGGACCGGTTACGGTCACAAGCCTAGGAGGCATGCATTATACCATGGTAGTTGTTGATGATTACTCTAGATTTACTTGGGTAACATTTTTAGCCTCTAAAAGTCAAGCTATACCGAACCTGATCAAGTTACTTTTAAGGATACAAAACGAGAAATCTATCTGAGTTAACCGAATCAGAAGTGATAGAGGAACCGAATTCACAAACAGTACTTTAACTACTTTTCTTGATGATTCTGGGATTAGGCACGAGTTGTCTAGTGCCAGAACACCTCAACAAAACGGCATAGATGAGAGAAGAAACCGAACTCTCAAGGAAGCCGCAAGGTCCATGATAGCCGATTCGGGTATTGCTCAAAATTTTTGGGCTGAAGCTATCAATACTGCATGTTACACTAAAAACCGATCTTTGATTACTAAACGATTAACTAAAACATCATTTGAAATATACCATGACAAAGTTCCTAACATCCGGTATCTTAGGATCTTTGGCTGTAAGTGTTATGTTCACATCAACGACAAAATTTATTTGACCGTGTTTGATGCTAAATCCGATGAAGGAATAATGTTGGGCTACTCAGCCGTAAGTAAGGCATATAGAGTTTATAATACTAGAACATTAACGGTTGAAGAAACTTCACATGTTGTTTTTGATGAATCGGTTGAACGTAACACTACAGTACCCTTTGACCTTCACAACAGAATGGAAAACTTCAATATCTATTCTAATGATGAAGATGAGGTTTTGGTTTATAGACAGTTTGTCAATGATCAAGCGGTTAATGCTCAGACTCAGCCTGATCAAGCTGCTTTACCGCAAGAAGTTGACACCTCAGTGTCTACTAAGGAAATCGGCCGGTCTGACTCGACTCAGCCTACCGATACGTCTAACCTTGATCAGTTAACCTAACGCTTGGAAGACACTACCCGAATTAACCTCAGAAGGAATAAAAATCATCCTCTTGAACTTGTAATAGGTAACCTCTCGTCACATGTCCGAATTAGGCAACAAAAATTGGAAGAGTATGAAAACTCAGCTTTCATATCACAAATTGAGCAGAAAAAGGTGGATGAAGCGTTGCTAGATCCCGATTGGATTTTAGCAATGAAAGAAGAGTTAAACTAATTTGAGAGAAATAAAGTCTGGCACCTAGTTCCAAGACCGAAACAAAAATTGGTCATAGGAACAAGATGGGTATTTAGAATTAAACTCAATGAAGACGGTTTGGTTACGAGGAACAAAGCCATACTAGTGGCTCAAGGATTCAAACAGGAAGAAGGCATTGATTTTGAAGAATCATTTGCTCCTATGGCTAGACTTGAAGCCATTAGAATACTTTTAGCATTCGCGGCTTTCAAAAATTTTAAAGTTTTTCAAATGGATGTCAAAAGTGCTTTCCTAAACGGTAAACTAAGTGAAGAAGTGTATGTTGAACAACCTCCCGGTTTTAAAAATCCTGAACTAATAAGTCATGTATACCGGCTTGATAAAGCCCTTTATGGTTTACAACAAGCTCCAAGAGCCTGGTATGATACCTTAACCGAATTCTTGTTTAATCACAAATTTACAATAGGTTCGGTTGACAAAACACTTTTTTAAATTTGAGAAAAAGGAACACATTTTACTTGTTCAAATATATGTGGTTGATATCATTTTCGGATTAACCGATCCTAAATTATGTAAAAAATTCTCAAAGTTAATGACTGACAGATTTAAGATGAGTATGATGGGAGAATTAAGTTTCTTCCTAGGTCTTCAGGTTCGGCAAATCAACACCGGAACATTCATCAGCCAGCCTAAATACACAGCAGAACTACTTAAGAAATTTTGAATAGACACTTGTGCCGAAGCGACTACTCTAATGAGCTCATCAGTAAAACTAGATAAAGACGAGGACGGTCAAGTGGTAGATATAACAGCTTACCGAGGAATCATCGGATCACTTCTCTATTTAACAACCAGCCGACCGGACATCCTGTTTGCAGTCGGAGTATGCGGAAGATTCCAAGCCAATCCAAAACAATCACATTATATCGCGGCTAAGAGGATTATGAAATATCTGAAAGGAACTCAAGACGTGGGACTATGGTACCCAAAAGACTCAAGTTTTAATTTGATAAGTTATTCTGATGTAGACTATGCATGCTTTAAAATTGACCGAAAGAGCATTAGCGGAACATCCCAGTTTTTGGGAGACCGACTCGTCTCTTGGTATAACAAAAAGCAAACTTCAGTTTCCACCTCAACCACAAAAGCAGAGTATTTAGCAGCCAGAAGCTGTTGTGCTTAACTCCTCTAATCCAACAGCAACTAAGAGACTTTGGTATAACTGCTGAAGAGTCTTCAATCTTTTCTGACAACACTTGTGCAATAGCGATTACATACAATCCAGTGTTGCACTCAAGAACGAAGCATATTGATATCAGACACCACTTCATCCGGGAACATGTCCAACAGAAAGACATCCGTCTGGAGTATGTCTCAACCGAACAACAAGTAGCTGACATCTTCACCAAGCCGCTACAAGAAGCTAAGTTTTCTTATTTCAGAAATATCTTGGGACTTACTGATAGTAAACAACTTATACCTTAAGTGTTATTACATGTTTTCAAAAATCCAAATCCTATGAAAAACCGGAGCATGAGCTTAGGGAGAAGCTCATGCTTCTCAAGCCATACCTCAATAGGAAATTAAACACTCAAGGTGTCTAACCGGAAAGATGTCTCCGGTTAAGCTTGACAAATTCACACTACCAAATCACATGTAAATATATTGGGCGGTTCAAATGACCTGAGTAAAACATATAGTTTATTCCCTAAAGCTGAACAAATGTCGGCTCAGCTCAACATCTCTTCACACCGGAATAAGCTATCTCGATAAAACTAGTCATGGAAAATTAACCGATAAAATGCATCATGATTTCGGTAACTAAATTTTTCCGGCTAACTTGGGCAACTGACTGCTGTTTTCATTCATGCTTTGATGATTATACCTATGAAAAATTAAAATAGTCTATACCTCCATAAAAGTGACGACACGTGTCTATCACTAAAAGAGGAAGACCAACATTTCTTCCATATTTTTAAGTCATTATGAATATCTTTTGCCATCAATTCTCTTTCATTGGAAATAAGCAATATACACTTACACAAGTAAACTTCATCACAATTACATGATGACATATCTAAGCATGCTTACCATCGACTGGCTATTTAAGCAACTAATCTAATCCAATCTCAAAACATTATTCATCACAAGAAAACACTCTAAGCAAAATTATCTAGAAAAATGTTTTGCTCTCTTTCCAAAAAGGTTCTTCTAGCTGATTTCGAATCGGTCTCTAATACTGAGGACAATGAAGTCCAATGCATCTTCAGAGCTCTCGAGAGAACCGGTCTAAGAAGGTTCTTAGAAAACCGCTATGCCATTAACTACTCCATAGTTAATGAGTTCTTCGATACAACTAGGGTGATACATCCAGAAGTCATCTTTGCTCAAGTTCATGGACAGTCGTGCTTATTCAGTTTGACAGACTTCGCAAACTTTTGCGAGCTCCCGACTAAAGGAGTCACCGACCTAATCTACTCTCCGGTGTTCATCGAAGAGATGAGACACCACTTCTCCGGCTCATTGACCCCGGTTAACACTTGGGGACCCAAAAGTATTCTCGCTAATGAATACCAAGTTCTTAGCGAGATCTTGAGTAAGTCCATCTTGGTCAGGGACAAGTTCCAATTCTACACCCAACGCATCTTCGAGATGATGACTGCCATCACCGAAAGAACCAAGGTGAACTAGGCCTTGATCATCTTCGAGAACCTAAAGAAGCTAATCATCTCCAAGAAAACCGGCTATGCTCCATAGCTGAGCGGTCTGTTCAATCACTTCTACAACTATCACGGCTCGGGTATCATTCTCCATCCGAAATAGTTGTTGACAAAGGAAATGATTCAAGAGATGATCGACAGATGGGATAAGGCAAAGGCCATCCCACTATTAATCTTCTTTTGTTCTTAACCGACTAATGCTGATTCCTCCTCGTTTCTTCTTCTTTTCCATTACCGAACCCATAATTTTGTTGTACTACCGGTTCGGTACATCATCTTTTTAAATGACAAACATTTCTTTCCTTTTTGGGCTCAATCTTAGGACATAAAACCTTAAAACTCTGAAAAATATCCAAAAACCAAAAAATTTCAAATATACATTGGAAACAGACATATTCATTAACCAAAAGGCGTGCCTATTCCGGATAGGACAGTCAGCCTACATCGTACACTTCCAAAGATTATTCTCTTGAAAAGGCATCAAACATTTAATGCATTCATTGACAATGCATAAACGGTCAAAATTTTCAAAATATTCTCATTAAATGCTTCATAACCGTCTCCACTATATAAGGACATCATCCTCCTTCAAGCAAATCACACTTCAAAAATATCTCTCTCTCTAAATCTTGAACTTCATCTATTTCAAAACTCTCAAAATGAATGCTCAACTCCGGAACTCAAACATCGTTGATTTTGAATCGGTTCTTAACTTAAGATTCGAAGGTGTTCTAATTCAACCTTTGATCGTATCCGGCTTACGAACCTTCCTCGAAGGATCAGACACCATCCTCGAAGCGGAGGTGCACGAGTTGTTCGACAATGCCCAGGTGAGAGATGATGGCAACATCACCACCTATATCGACTGTGAGTTCTACCGGCTCATTGAAGAGTCATTCATAGAGTTCTTCAACCTATCATCCGAAGGATTTTCGGATTTCCCAACCCCCCACTTTCCAGCAAAAGAACTTTATTCATTCATCCTCTCTGGCACCACTAATTCGGTTGAAAACCACGGTCTGAAAGATAACCTGGCCCCTCATATCCAACTTCTCCAGGAATTAATCCAGCGGTTAATCCTGGGACACATGCTGAATCAACGGTACACTCGGAAAGTGTTACTCTCACCCATAAACTAGGCCTCCTTTATCTTCAACAACTTGAAGGAGCTCATCAAGGCTTTGAGAAGAAGAATCAGCTTTGCCCCCTGTTAGATAAAATCAGACCGGTTCAAATAAACCTAACTTAAATAAACTTTCCATGCAGGAACAAGGAACCGGACCGGATAAACAAAAGAACCGGCTAAGAAAACTAGCCGGTCAAGTTACTAAACCGACCAAGAATACTCGGAATATGACCGCACAAAGAAAGGATCGGCCAAAGCTTAAAACCGGAATCATCAAACAGCCGATCGGCCACAAGGCAGAGGAATAACCGGAAGAAGTCCGATTACATCAGTCATACCAAAAGCCATTCGGTTAAGACAAATGGCCGACAAGAACAAGAAGACAATTTGGGTATCTGCTGAGAATGATACCAAAGGAACAGACTGAATACTTCCATAACCATGCAAGTCTGAGGAAAGACTGTAGGCTGCAGAAGACAGTACTGTTGGATCCTTCCACTTCGGGATAAGTCAGAAAGAAGATCTTCCAAGTACAGACAACTGTCCAACAGACAGTGCCTACATCAAGTAAAAGACAAACCCGGCAGGCTTGTCTTACATACCGGAAGAACAGACCGCCAGGTCTGAGACAGAATGCCAGGTCTGAGGTTGACCATCAGGTCTGAGGAAACGACCGCAGGTCTGAATCTCTGAAACACTGAATCACTGCACCTATGCTCAGCCAATCAGATTCAAGGCAGTGAAATATGACCGTTGGCATATTTCACCTATAAAAAGGGCAGTTGAAGAAAAGTAAATGTGGGACACACAGTGGGACAAGTGAGATACAGTGAAACAAGTGAGAAATTCTAAGAGCATTTATTCTGCAAGTGATAAGTTTGTGTTGTTCTAAGAAAGCCTAAGTGCTAAAGTTAAAGTGTGTTTTACAATTTCGGTGTAAATTGTAAGAGTGTTATCGAGCAGAAATAAGTCTCGATCGAATTGTACTTGTATTCCTTAGTGAATATCCTTCTCGCGGTTTCGAGAGGAAGGGGTGACGTAGTTGTTTTATCTCCGAACATCCATAAAATCTGTCTTGTTATTTACTTTCTGCCGGCTCCATTGTCTAACCGATTAACTCAACTACACCGCTCTAAACCGACTCTATACTATCCATACCGAATTTCCAGACTACCGAAACCGACCCACCATTTTCAGACCTCCATCATCCGAAACCGGCCTTGTCCATCAAACAAGTGTGCTACTTCAACCTGAAAGCAAACCTCTTCCGCGCTTGAACCTAGTTCAAGGGTTTGTGACAGGTTGTGTAGTATTGAAACCCCGGTGTTAATCTCTAACCGGATTAACCACCACCCTTCGAGTGAAAACCGCTAACCGGTCCAACCCCCGGTCCTCCAGCGGCTACCTAGATCCTAACAATTGGTATCAGAGCAGTTAGTTTCAATACTCAAGCAAGCATGTATCAGGATAGGCCTCCAATGCTAGAAGGTGATGACTTTGCCAACTGGAAGGAACGCATGCACCTGCACCTAGTCACGTTGGATGATGAAATGGAGTCCATTCTGACCGAAGGACCGATATTCATTGATAAGGATAGAAAGGAATGGACGGCTGAAGATAGGAGAAGAAACAACCTGGATAATCATGCTAGAAACCGGATCTCCAACAATGTGGATAGAAACACATACTGCAAGATCAGAGATTGCCAAACCGCGAAGGAGACATGGAACACGGTTATCCAGATCTTTGAGAGAAATGAAAGAACAAAGGAGAACAAGATAATGGTGGCCACACAGAAATTTGAGAGTATCAAGATGAAACCAGGAGAAACTATGAAGGAATACAGTGACCGGTTCACTGGTGTGTTAGATGAGTTAGCAAGTCTGGGCAAGAAGTATGACAACAAAGAGGTAATTATGAAGGCTTTGAGATCTCTTCCAAGTGCTTGGGACATAAAAACAATGGTAATGAGGGAATCAAAGAGCCTACGTAAGATGAAACTATACGATGTATTCGAAGATCTTAAGGCATATGAGTTCGAAATGAGATCTAGGACTGAAGAAAAAGTCTCGGCCTCAACATCAACCAGAGCACTAATCACATCTACAGAACCAGTTGCACCTGTATCGGCACCTGCACCCTTACCAATCAGAACCGCCGAACAGTTCACTGAGGATGCCATGGCAATGCTTGCACAGAAGTTCAGGAGGTTCATGAAAAGAAGCCAACCGACAAACAACTACTATGGTGACAAATCCAATGTAAGATGCTATAACTGTAACTGTTTGGGACATTTTAAGTGGGAATGCAGGAAGCCGAGGAGGGATACCCAGAAACCGGATTATCAAAATGACCGAAACAATTATCAACAAACCGGTGAAGGAAGTGAGGTACCGAAAGCACTAATAGCCGACGATGGAGGAAGTCTATGGGCTCACAGTGACAGTGATGATGAACTCACGTGTCTCATGGCAAATGAGGAACAGGTACTTGACTCTCCCTGCGAAGAATTTACTAAAGATGAATTATACAACGCATTGAATGACATGGTAGAAGAATATAGGAACCTACTAGCCATGCTACCTAAGCACCTCAACATTAGAACCGATCCCATAGTACCCATTCCGACAGAACCATAGGTACTCATTATGACCGAACCGGAAGTCGTACAACCTGATGATACACATACTATAGAGACCGAATTAGAGCCTAAGACCGAACAATCTAGTGAACCGACTAGAGAACTAACCGAGGAAGAAAATGGCCGACTTCAATATAAGATGGCCGCATATAAGAGATCTAGTGATATAGTAAAGAACATGAACAGTCACTATAGACATCCTCGTTGCAAGTTTGGCCTAGGATACACAGAGAATAGCTCTAAAGATCGAAAACCCATAGAGAAAGCAAGGCTTACAAGAGGAAACCTTCCCTTTATAAAATTTCTTAAAAGCTCTTGGACCGCTGAAGAAGAGGAGACCGCATACTATAGGGAAGAAAAGCTAAAATACGACTATGTTGGTCCAACCGACTCTGAGAAATGGCTTGACCCTGTGAAAAGAAAAGCCGAAATCCTCAAACATATGAAAGCCTTTCCTGAACCGCATAGGTCAAACCATAGATCACCAAACCAAAGACCATCACCATTTAAGATCTTTGTAGGAAAACCAAGATACACGAGACCGAGTGCCAAAAGGACAGTTAAAACCCTAGCAAAGAAAACCGTCCGATTTATCAAGGTTTGGATACCTAAGGGACTAATCGCATGTGGACCCAAGTAAATGTGGGTACCAAATAGTTGTAAATATGTATATTTTGTATGATCCAAAGAAACGGCTAGGAAACTCTAAATGGTTCTTGGACAGCGGCTGCTCCAGGCACATGACCGGAAACAACAATTTGTTAACCGATATCAGAACAGCAACCGGTGCTCTAATCACCTTCGGTGACAACTCAAAAGGTAAAACTGTGGGCAAGGGTAAGATTGTCCATGGTAACCTAACCATTGATAATGTACTTCTAGTTGAAAACCTACGTTTTAACCTACTTAGCATTAGTCAAATGTGTGATGCTGGATACACGGTAGAATTCCTTAAACATGCATGCTTAGTTAAGAACTCTCAAGGTATCGTACTACTAACCGGAAATAGGATAGGTAACATTTACAAGGTAGACTGGAAAACTAGAGTAGAATATCCTATATGCATGATAACTAAGACTGATCAAACCTGGCTGTGGCACAAGAGACTAAACCATCTAAACATTAAAACTTTAAACTATATTCGTGGTAAAAAGCTAGTTGAGGGCATTCCGGACATAGTATTTAATCAAGATAAAGTTTGCTCAGCATGTCAAATGGGTAAACAGACTAGGTCATCTTTTAAGAGTAAAGGAAACATCCAATCTAACCGATGCTTAGATCTTCTCCACATGGATTTATTTGGACCAATTCAGGTTGTTAGCCTAGGAGGTATGCTTTACACCATGGTAGTTATTGATTATAACTCTAGATTTACATGAGTAATATTTCTACCATCTAAACGTGAAACCGTATCAAACCTGATTACACTTCTTAAGCGCCTGCAAAATGAAAAATCAACTCGCATTAATAGCATTCGAAGTGATCGAGGTACCGAATTTACCAATAGTACATTAACTGCATATCTTGATGAATCCGACATTAGACACGAGTTGTCTAGTGCTAGGACTCCTCAACAAAATGGCCTGGCCGAGAGAAGAAACCGGACTCTCAAGGAAGCCGCACGGTCCATGATAGCCGATTCCGGCATTGCTCAGAAATTTTGGGCTGAGGCTATCAACACTGCATGTTATACACAAAACCGGTCTTTAATAAACAGATTTCACAACAAAACACCGTATGAGGTTTATTTTAACAGGGTTCCCAAACTTAAGTACCTCAGGATTTTCGGTTGTAAATGTTATATACATATAAATGGTAAGACCCAACTCACTGCTTTTGACGCAAAAACCGATACCGGAATCATGCTAGGATACTCAGCAGTAAGTAAAGCATATAGAGTATATAATAATAGAACAACAACCATGGAGGAAACAATTCACGTTGTTTTCGATGAATCGGTTGAAAGCAATACTGCTTCATGCTTTGATCTACACAATAGATTGGAAAATAACAATATTCATTCTGATAGTGAAGATGAGACTCCGGATCAAGCTGTTCCACAACAGGAAGCTGACACCTCGGTCCAATCCGAGGAAGTCGTTCGGTCTGACAATCTTGTTCAGCCTACCGACATGTCTAGCCTTGATCAAATAAACGGTAATTTGGTAGACACTCCTGAACTGAACCTCAGAAGAAACAGTAAACATCCTCCTGAGCAAATTATAGGTGACCCTTCAGAACCTGTTCGAACTATGGGTCAACTTCTGGAAGGATACCTTAATTCCGCTTTCATATCCAAGATTGAACCGAAAAGAATAGATGAAGCATTGTCAGATCCGGATTGGATCTTGGAAATGCAAGAAGAGCTAAACCAGTTCGAGAGTAGTAAAGTTTGGTACCTAGTTCCCAGACCGAAAGATCAATCGGTTATAGGAACAAGATGGGTATTCAGAAACAAACTCAATGAGGACGGTTTGGTCACGAGGAACAAAGCCAGATTAGTGGCTCAAGGTTACAAACAGGAAGAAGGCATTGATTTTGAAGAATCCTTTGCCCCTGTAGCTAGGATTGAAGCCATTAGGATTTTTCTAGCTTTTGCTGCTTTCAAAAACTTTAAGGTTTTTCAAATGGATGTTAAAAGTGCATTTCTGAACGGTGACCTACGTGAAGAAGTGTATGTTGAACAACCACCCGGTTTCAAAAGCGCCGCATTTCCAAACCATGTATACCGGCTAAATAAAGCTTTATACGGTCTAAAGCAAGCACCCAGAGCCTGGTATGATACACTAACCGCATTTCTATTAAAACATGATTTCACCATCGGTTCGGTGGATAAAACGTTGTTTAAATTTGAAAAGAAGGAACATATCCTACTTGTTCAAATCTATGTAGATGATATTATTTTCGGTTCCACTGATCCTAAGCTATGTGATAAGTTTTCAAAAATGATGACTGACAAGTTTGAAATGAGTATGATGGGAGAATTAAGTTTCTTCCTAGGTCTTCAGGTTAAACAACTCAAAGAAGGAACATTAATTAGCCAACCTAAGTATACCAAGGAGCTACTAAAGAAGTTCGGGATGGACGCTTGCTCCCCGGCGGCTACTCCAATGAGCTCATCGATTAAACTGGACAAAGATGATGAGGGCCAATCGGTAGACCAGATTGCATACCGGGGAATGATCGGCTCTCTACTATACCTGACAGCGAGTAGACCGGACATCCTGTTTGCAGTTGGTGTTTGTGGGAGATTCCAAGCAAATCCAAAGCAATCCCACTACATAGCCGCAAAGAGAATACTGAAGTATCTGAAAGACACACCTGATGTCGGCCTATGGTACCCAAAGGACTCGTCCTTCAATCTAACAAGTTACTCAGATGCAGACTATGTAGGGTGTAAGATTGACAGGAAAAGCACAAGCGGTACATGCCAATTCCTAGGTGACCGACTGGTGTCATGGCACAGCAAGAAACAGACATCGGTGGCCACATCAACCGCGGAGGCTGAATACTTGGCGGCCGGAAGTTGCTGTTCACAACTCCTCTGGATTCAACAACAGCTGAAGGACTTCGGTATTATAGCCGAAGAGTCCCCGATCTTCTGTGACAATACAAGTGCCATTGCAATCACCTACAACCCGGTTCTCCACTCCAGAACCAAGCATATCGACATAAGGCACCACTTCATCAGGGAACATGTCACGTTGAAGCATATCCGGCTGGAATACGTATCGACCGATCAACAAGTAGCCGACATCTTCACTAAGCCTCTACAGGAAGCTAAGTTCTCTCAATTCAGACTTACTCTCGGCTTAACCAACATTAGCCAGATCCTTCCTAAGGATGCTTAAAGGGAAACCGGTTCAGACAGACAAAACAGGTAGTTCCTCCTAAACTGTTGGACTTCAAATTTTCAAGATATCTATGGAAGAACCGCCCAGCTCATCAGATAGAGTAAACCGACCGGCTACTTGGTGCATGCACCAAATAACCGCATCGGGATGAACAACTGATGACTGACCGGTTCGGAAGCAGGTCATCTTAGATTATTTGAATTTCAAACAGAAGTGGAATAATTATCAGTGTTTAAAGATAGCTGTTCTTAAACATTGCCTTTTCAAAGTAAACTGGTCGCGCCTAAAAAGACGTGAAGATCTTTTGATATCTTTCATAGTCCAGGCCTATGACCAACATCCTAGACTGCAAACCTGCCTATTTCATGCAAAATTTCTTATCCTGCAGTTAATAGATATCATCTCATTTAATACCGGATAATAGGATAGCCCCCCAACCAATACTTAAGTGAAGCAAACATTCACCAAAACATTCACAAGACAAAAGATCACTCTCTTACTAAGGCAAAAATGTCTCAGTTCCCCAACATCCTTCAGGTTGATTTTCGGTCATGCTCCAGCACTGAGCACTACGATATTTATAGAATGATAAAATTTCTGGAAGATACTGGCCTCCAATACTTCCTTTACGACAAACACACCGTTTACCCTGAATCAGTCCTGGAGTTCTTCTATAACGCCAGGGTGTTCAGGGGTACCCCTCATTTCGATACCCACATCCAATCCAAGGTGGGGGGTATCATCTTCGACTTCACCGAGAAGGATTTCGCTCGGTGCTTCAGTCTGCCAAAACAGGGGCTGACAGACCTTAACCCACCGGCCAACATAAAGGCCGAGGTCTCGCTCTCTCTTGCCCGGTCTGATGAACCGGTTAACGATCACGGCACTAAATCACACCTGAGGGCTGAATATCAGCTCCTCAACGATGTGATAGGTAGGAGCATCTTCGGAAGGGATGTCACCAATACCTACTGTGCCGCGACTTTCAACATGATGGCGGCTATAATCACCGGTACACCGGTAAATTGGTCCAGGGTGCTGTTTGACGTCCTCATTTGGATGGTCGGCATCCGGTCAGTCGGCCTCATCCCCCAAATAAGCTGCCTCCTTGTGGAGCTAGGTGTTCCGACCTGTCCCGGAGAAGGTCTGAACCACGCCCAGGTACTCACTAAAGAGATAACCGATTCATTTTATGATCGGTTTGAGAGGGCCTGGAGGAGGATGAACAGCCGGTCCAACCCCAACGGTGAAGTCAATTCCCGCGCACCCTGAGTCACTCCTTCTTACACCCGATCGATTTTGTTTCATGCACCGGGTGTATCTTTATCCAACATCATCATGACCACTTCGGCTTTTCTTATGTCTTTCTTCGGTTTCACTTATGTTTCTTTTGATCTTATGTTTTCTTCATTTTTATCCATGCCTGTTCTGCACTGTCCTATGTTACTTTCGGTCTCAATTAATTAATCTCGGTTATGATCAGTGCATTCAATGAAAAAGGAATCCCTAATCAATGAGATAACTCCCAACCACCTGAACATTTAATATCCAACCAACCTGGTTACCTCTCAACTACTACCTACCTCGGGCTCCGCAATCTGCCTCTTCCCCATGCACCTTGGAAACATAAAGATTCTTTTGCTTAATAAAACAAAACTAACAATCAAAGCTTATGTTTTCCCTCCAAAACCGACCCTATATAAGGTGCCATCTTCTAATCAACTTACCTCATACGAAAGCATAAGAACACTTCTTAAATACTTAGAATTCCATCTCCCTCAATACCGAAATCATGCCGAGCCGAACTTTGGGTAACTTCTTAAGCATTGACTTCAACTCTTGCATGGGAGAGATGGACGGAAATCCTGAACAGGAGTTAATGTTTCACTCTCTCACTGAAACCGGTCTTCAACCTTTTCTTGAAGAGGCCGGTCCAGTTCTCCTAGAAGATGTCAAGGCCTTCTTTGAAGCGCCTGCATCAGGGGAAAGTATATCGTCTCTACCGTCAGAGACCACACATTCTGGATCGATGAAGCTGAATTTGCTTCACTATTCGGCTTACCCACGGAAGGATTCTCTGACTTTCCAACCATAGAGGACCTAGCGGGATTTGAACTCGCCCAATACCTATCGACCACCCCTTCTCCGGTGGAACACTATGAGCCAAAAACCCAGCTTGCTAGTCACGGTCGGCTACTTCTCGAAATCGTGACCCGTTCGATCCTGTGTCAATCGCCGAATCAACGGTATTCTAGAAATACCTACAATATTATGACCCACATCCTTTGCGAATCGGACATCAACTAGTCAACGGTCATTTTCGAAAACCTCAAGAATATGGTGCTGACCAAGAGAGGTCTCGGTTATGCACCGCATATCAGTAAGCTGATTCTTGGGTACCGGCCAGAGTTTGGACAAGGGACGCCGGCCTCCTCCTCGAACATCCTCGACAAGGATTCGGCAATAGACCGAATTTCTAGAATGGCTTTTTCATAGACTGCACTTTCCATTATTTATGTATGCCTATCTCAATACCGAATTTTCTGTCGGTTCTCTTTCTGCAAATATTTCTTGAATTCAATCTCATTTCAGTTTAAATTACCGTGTCTTCTTAATTCTTTGAACATTTATCTAAGTAACCGGTTAACATCTTCAAACTATAACCGCGTTCTTATCCGGTCACGTAAAATTGCTTAAAATAAATTGCAAACACTCTGATCACTCAAAATAACCGGTTAGACTTAGAAACCGCACCATCAATCTCGGTTTCAAAAGGGAGAGTGCGTCATCAATGGCATAAGCAAAGGCTTTGGAGGGAAACCTCCCGCCCAAACCTGTCGCCCCTTGGTTTACCGCCCTTTGTTTGGCGCCCATTCTCTCCCGCCCATGGTTTGCCGCTTCTTTCAATTTGGAGGGAAAATTCCCGCCCAATATTGATGGGACGGTTGGGCTTCCAAACCGCATCTGTAAAAGGGACTCTCGGTCATTTTATTTCATTCTCACGCGAATCTGCTTTCTCTCTCTAAGTTATCTAACACTATGAAGCGGTTATCTCTCAAACTCTTTCAAATTCTAAGATGGAGCGTGCTTCGGCTTTGTTTAGACACCTATCTCAGGTGGATTTCGAGGAAATCCGGCTGAAAGATATGTCCGAAGCAAAGGAAGTTGTTGACCGGGTAGTCCAGACCGGTCTGGAATATTTCCTCAGCAGTCCTCATGTTATCTACAAAGATGCGGTCGAAGAATTCTTTAAAACCGCAACCATCTCCAACGACAAAATCACCGCAACTGTATGCGGTTCTGAAATAGAGTTCACCGAGGCATCGATGGCAGAGAGCCTGCGCCTTCCGACAACCGGCCAGGATGCAACGGCAGACATAGAGCACAAAACCTTTGAGGCGGCTTGTCAGATTCTATCGGCAACTAAAGAGCCGATCAAAGTATCCGGCAGCAAACAAATGTTGAAGCCGAAGTATATCCCAATATGTGACATCTTCGCAAGGGCGATTCTAGCGAGGGGAGGAAACTACAGCAACCTCACAAAGGACAAAATCAGGATGCTGATCGGCCTGATAGAGGGAAGAAAGGTCAACTGGGCAAAAGCGGTGTTCAGCAACCTAATGGATATGGTGAAACCGGATTCAAACCGGTCGTGGGGATACGCCGTTCCCCTCGGTAAGATCTTCCTTCACCACAATCTAGACATCGGTCCCGGCGTCGTTGTCGCAGATCGATGCCTCATCAGATCAAAGCAATTCCTAGAAAGGAAGCAGCCGGCCCCCGGTTCCACAAGTGGCCGAAAGAAGAAAACCGACAAGAAAGCGGCCCCAGCCAAAGCAAAGGCTGAAAGTAAAGGAAAGGAGAAAGTAACTTTCTCGGAACCGCCGCAGCAAACCGAGGATGAGGAGTCGGCTTCCTTCTCTGAGAGAACCGACACGGAGAAAACCGAGGATGATAGATCGGTCAATGAAAATGACCACTCAGCCCAGAGCCCCAATGATGCCGGACCTAACACCAATCCTGAGACCACCGAAGGCGGTGAAAGGGATGATAAAGAGGACGGTGAAGAAGCCGGTGATGAGGGCGGCGACAAAGAGAAGGAGGAGGCCGAAGAAGCAGAGGCCGATAAGATATCTCTGAAACTCCTTCAGGGCGTCAAAAACCGAGCCGAGTCAATTGAAGAATTATACCTGGAATGGCACGAGCACCGGTACGGCACACCTTATAGGGAAATCCTACCGGGCCACACAGACTTGGAGTGCCTCCACAGACAGGAGGAAGTGGAAGACTTGATCATGAATCTTACAAACTCCAACACACTTCAAGAGGTACTACACCGAACCTGCCTCTTGAAACCGAAGGTCCAACTACGGAAGCTAACAACACGCATGCGGAAAATTACGGAGGAGCTCAAAACGATGGGACCGGAAGACACCTTAGCACCGCAGGTGTTAGAAAGGCTTGAAAAAGCCAAAGGGGAACTCACTCAAGAAATCGAACGGCTAGAGGCAATATGCAGCCGAATGAAAATACCGGTTTATACTGCTCCCCGGATCGACACGTCTCCAGATCACTGTCCAACACCTCCAAGGGAGACTGCGGCATCAAAAGAATTCGATGAACGAGCCGATCCCAATCTCACCGGGCAATCACCTCCTCCACAACCGGAAGTCTCCGCATCAGACTTCACAAAGGAATGGGTTGAGGGCCGTCTCCAAAGGCTTGAAGACTCAACCGCAGAACGTATTAACAACCGCATTCAAGAGTTTGAAGACTCCGCGGTTCAGCCATTCAAGGATAGAGTCCAAAGAATCACTGGCTCGGCACTCAAGTTCGCCGACACCACATGGTTTCTCTTGAATTCCAATCAGGACCGAATCTCAGAAGTCGACGAAGATCTACAGGAAGAGGCGACTCTGCGCGGAAAATATGTTAAGCGAACCGAAATTTTGGAGGATTTGACCTCCGAGTTAAAGGGAGACTTCGACCGGCTTGAAAGAGAGACCGATCAACGGTTGACGTCGATGAGTGATGACCTGGTTGGCACAACACTCGATCGGGTCTCCGAACTCGAGAAGAAAAATGTGGATCTCGTGGCCGAACTGAAGGCGCTTTCCGAATAGGTTGCCGAAATGCTAAGGGTAAAGATGAACGCGGACGCCGTGGCTGTAGCGGCTGATGCTCAAGTGGCTAAGAGGGTCCAAGATGCGCTGGATGCCGAAGCAGGTAAAGAGAAAGAGGCACCGCGTTCTTCTCAACTTACCGAAAAGGAAGAGGAAGCCGCGCGGATTAAAAGGGCAGAGGCCATATTCCCAGGACTTGCTAAGAAAGCAGCCGCTCAAGCTGCGGAGGATGCTGCGCGGTTGGAAAGGGAAACACGGAGGCTGGAAGGCTTCGCAGCCGAAAACAAGAAGAAAAAGGCGACCGCCTCCGCTTCAGCGCCGAAAAAGTAAAAGAGGGAGGCCCCTAAGAAAGTTCAAATAGCCGACCTGCTCAATGAGGTCACTGAAACGGTCATCACGAGTACATCGCAGCAGGCCGACCAAGTTGAAGAGGAAGTCGAAGAACAACTGCAGTCCCGGTCTACAAGACGACGACCTTCCGAACCGACCAGTCGACAGCAACCGAAGAAGAAAAAGAGCATATATGACTTCTCGGACTCGGAATAGGGGCTCTCTTTCCTTTACTTATCTTAGTGCTTTTACATATTATGATATTTTCGGTTATCTATACTATATATAAAGCTATTTTTGAAACCGGCCATCTCTTGCATCTCTACTTAGTTTTGATAATTTTAAATAAAATAATCAAAAAGGGAGAAATTGATAAGATAAAAGATAAAGACTCTTCCAAAATTTTTCTCAAAATTTTTCGAAAAATTCTCCTAAGTCAGTGTCAAAAATCCGGACAAACAAAACAACCGGCCTACGGTTGCAAACTTACATGATTTTGATAATTTTAAATAAAATAATCAAAAAGGGAGAAATTGTTAGATAAAATCAAACTGGTTCAAATAAACCTAACTTAAATAAACTTTCCATACAGGAACAAGGAACCGGACCGGATAAACCAAAAAACCGGCTAAGAAAACTAGCCGGTCAAATTACTAAACCGACCAAGAATACTCGGAACATGACCGCACAAAGAAAGGATCGGCCAAAGCTCAAAACCGGAATCATCAAACAGCCGATCGGCCACAAGGCAGAGGAATAACCGGAAGAAGTCCGGTTACATCAGTCATACCAAAAGCCATTCGGTTAAGACAAATGGTCGACCAGAACAAGAAGACAATTCGGGTATCTGCTGAGAATGATACCAAAGGAACAGACTGAATACTTCCATATCCATGCAAGTCTGAGGAAAGACTGTAGGCTGCAGAAGACAGTACTGCCGGATCCTTCCACTTCGGGATAAGTCAGAAAGAAGATCTTCCAAGTACAGACAACTGTCCAACAGACAGTGCCTACATCAAGTAAAAGACAAACCCGGTAGGCTTGTCTTACATACTGGAAGAACAGACCGCCAGGTCTGAGACAGAATGCCAGGTCTGAGGTTGACCATCAGGTCTGAGGAAACGACCGCAGGTCTGAATCTCTGAAACACTGAATCACTGCACCTATGCTCAGCCAATCAGATTCAAGGCAGTGAAATATGACCGTTGGCATATTTCACCTATAAAAGGGGCAGTTGAAGAAGAGTAAATGTGGGACACACAGTGGGACAAGTGAGATACAGTGAAACAAGTGAGAAATTCTAAGAGCATTTATTCTGCAAGTGATAAGTTTGTGTTGTTCTAAGAAAGCCTAAGTACTAAAGTTAAAGTGTGTTTTACAATTTCGGTGTAAATTGTAAGAGTGTTATCGAGCAGAAATAAGTCTCGATCGGATTGTACTTGTATTCCTTAGTGAATATCCTTCTCGCGGTTTCGAGAGGAAGGGGTGACGTAGGAGTTTTATCTCCGAACATCCATAAAGTCTGTCTTGTTATTTACTTTCTGTCGGCTCCATTGTCTAACCGATTAACTCAATTACACCGCTCTAAACCGACTCTATACTATCCATACCGAATTTCCAGACTACCGAAACCGACCCACCATTTTCAGACCTCCATCATCCGAAACCGGCCTTGTCCATCAAACAAGTGTGCTGCTTCAACCTGAAAGCAAACCTCTTCCGCGCTTGAACCTAGTTCAAGGGTTTGTGACAGGTTGTGTAGTATTGAAACCCCGGTGTTAATCTCTAACCGGATTAACCACCACCCTTCGAGTGAGAACCGCTAACCGGTCCAACCCCCGGTCCTCTAGCGGCTACCTAGATCCTAACACCCCCGAAATCAGCCGGTACATTCGTCTTGTCATTCCTAATCTCGGACTAGGAGTCTCGGTAGGTCCGTCCAACACACTGACCAGCCACATGATGGAAAGCTAGATCGGAAGAATCGAGAACTGGACCGACAACACCGGGGAGGAATGGATCGAGAAAATTGAAGAAGGAGACTATTATCAGTCTTAAATTTTTTTATTGTATCCGGTCATCTCGGTCATTTTGTTGTATGACCGGGTGACCACTCTATTTATTTTCGATTAATCCAAGTCATCTACTCATTCAAACGATTCTGGTTTAAAATCAAAATTTCCACTAAGGCACAACTTCCGGTTTCACATGAAAACTTCGGCTTAAATAAAATTCGGCTAACTTAAAAAATCAACCGCCAATAGTTTACCGCCCATAGTTTACCGCTCAAATTTACCAGCCTGATTTAACGCCAACAGTTACCGCAATAACTTTTGGAAGGAAATCTTGGCGCCTAAACCTAGAACGACGCGACGGTTCGGTTTCTTAACCGCCAAGTAACCACCCCTATATAAACAAGAAGTTGAATCATTCATCATCTCACGCTCTCTCTCTAAAATTTCCAAAGCATCCTTGCATCTTATCTCACAAACTTTTCCTAAATCTCTAATTCAATCCACCATGAGACGTGATAACGCACTATTCACCTACATTTTGCAGATCGACTTCAAAGATATCGAGGAGAATGAAACCAGCGACTACAAAGCTTTGATCGGATCCCTAAAAGACTCTAGTTTGGAGACATTCCTGAATGGTCCATTTGTTCTTCATCAGGATGAAGTCCTGGAGTTCTTCAGTCAGGCAAGTGTGAAGAAGAGGGTCATAACTGCCACCGTATGCGATACAACCTTCGATATAAATGAGGAATTATTTGCTAAGGCTCTTGGACTGCCCAATGAGGGAAGGGATTTCCAGACCGGTTTGTCTGAAGCCGACTTTGCAGCGGTTCGGCTGGCGATTTTGAATGACACGGCTGACTTGGTGGATCACACCAGCAAGAAGAGTAAACTGAAGCCGGAGTTCCGGTGGCTAATGGATATAATCTCCAAATCCCTACAAGGAAAATGTGGAAATTTTTACAACATGACCCGACTGAAACTTGAAATGATGATCGGTATAGTCCGAGGTGACAAAATCGACTGGACCGGTGTGCTCTTCGAGCAACTATGTGAAGTGGTTATAGGGACAAAAGATCGGGTTCAAGCCTACGCTATGTCGATCGGGAAAATTCTTTAACATCTACAAATCTCCATCGGTGAAGGTAAACCCCTATCAAACTCCAAAATTATGAATGCTGTGAATGTCAGGACCCGGACCGAAAAACCGGACAAGGAGAGAGCTCTGAGGACCAAAGATTTTAAGGAGGCCGAACCGGCTGTCCCAAAAGACAAAGGCCCTAAATAAGATAAGCCTAAAGAGAAGGAAACCGCAGTGAAAGGCAAGTCAAAACTCAAGAGAGCGTCTAAGAAAAGAAAGCCTGTTGCGAAAAAAGCGGCAAGCGGATCTCATGATTCTGAAAGAATATCCCCCGATCCATCCGGTACATTAATTAAAACAAACCCAATTAATGTGGTTATTCCAATTCCGATTCTATCCACCTCACCAGAAAAGGAGAAGGACGCAGCCGAAACCGTCCCCTCTTCAAGGCAGGCCGAATTATCTGCGAGTCGGGCTGCTAAATCTTCTGAACGAGTTAGTACTCACACTCATAACTCTGAAATTAGGAAATCCCCTCCCAAGAACATTGTGGATACAATAGAATCAGTCCGGTTAAGGAATTCAGATGTGGTACTAGACGTAGCAAAAGAAGTCACTCAGGTAAACAATGACGAGGCGACAAGTAAAATTATTGAGGAAGATCAAGCTGTTAACACTGACCGGATAGATGATCCGACCAACGAAACAATTAACAATGAAGAAATACCAGCTTTTTGCCCTCCGACTCAAGGGGACAATGATACAGAAA
This sequence comes from Impatiens glandulifera, assembly GCF_907164915.1. NCBI lineage: Eukaryota > Viridiplantae > Streptophyta > Magnoliopsida > Ericales > Balsaminaceae > Impatiens > Impatiens glandulifera. The sequence continues at coordinate 26,634,688 of NC_061869.1, forward strand.
GAAGTGCAACAAATCCGGGTGCTGAAAACCCCATTCCAACCGAGCAAACATCACAATCGGCTCTTAAGGTGCCAGTCAGTCCTCACACTACACCGGAATATTCAAAATCGGTTAATGAAGAAGAAGAAAATCCTCCAGTTCAGGGAGGTAACACCATTGACAAAAGTTCAACAGGTCCGGCTGGGGACGATGCTCTCCAAACCAATCAAAATCCGGATCATGGGAAATCGGATGTTGTTCTTATTCCACCCGAATCTCCAATGCAATCCCATCACTCCGCATCAGATGAAGCCGAAACCATCGTAAGAGAAATCCTCAAAAGGGTTGGGGATCGGGCTTTCGAGATCTTTTACGCATTCTATGACTGGTGGAAAATCCGAAGTGAAGTTCCATTTGATAAATTTCCTTCCAGATCCAATCAGTGGATAAAACTGGTAGACCTAGAGCAAACACTATTTCGGATAACAAAATCAGACTTCATTCCCTTGGTTATGTCCAGATGTGATCTAGCCGAAAAGAACGCCAAAGTATGGGCCATGACTGAGGTATTGAAGGCCTCCAATGACATGGCGCTAACCGCTGAAGAAACTAAGACAAGGGATTCGCTGCCCGAGATCATTGCCAAAATTGAAGCCGAGATATCTGAGATGGAGAAGAAAACCGAGCAAGAAACCAAGGAATGGTATGCGTTTCCGGGACCTGAAAATCATCATTTGCCAACTACCGAAATCGGTGAATCATCCAAACAACCTGAGTCGCAGCAAGATGATGGTCGAACAGCTTCCCCCTCACCAAGTAAGTCCCTCTCGCATCCTATTCATAAGAATGTTGTTCCGATTAATAGGGAACAACCAGAATGATCAATGTCGGTTCATACTCCCCACACGGTTGGTCCGGTTACGAATAACATACAAGCCCTCATTGATGCTGCGGTTGAAAGATCAATGGCTAAATTGCAAGCGACCCTTAAGACAAGAGACTCTACATCGGACAACAAGATTCTGAAAGTTGAGAACAAGATCGAGAAGATTGATAACATCACCTCCCAGATGCTGCACATGATGCAACTATTAACCGTTCAAATTGGGGAGATAGAAGAGGTAAAGACCATGGCAACCGAGGCCCAGATCCGATCCGATGCTGAAGCGGCTAAGAAGTTTCAAGCCAATGAAATCGAGAGGGAAAAACAATTGAAAGAATTAGAGACAAATGACCACTGGCTAGCATCGAAAATCGCAGAGGATGAAGTGGCCAAGGACAGCGAAGCCGAGAGATCTAACATCGTCACAACTAAGAAACGGTCTTTATCGGGAGTAACAATAAGGGGCCAAAGGAAGAAAACTCAGATAACCAGGCTCATGACCCAACTCACCGACGCAAATATTCAAACAATGAAATCGGTCGACAATCAACCCCAACCTATATCCGAGATGGAAGAAGTGGACGAAACCCCTCTCTAGCCCAGAAAACGCAAGGCCAGTGCAAAACCATCCTCATCTATTCTACAAGGCAAGAGGCCGGCTCAGGGTCCCAGGGGGAATATATACAAAACTTCATCAATAACTCTCCGTCAAGGGACATTGCACATCGACCACCTATATCAGAAGGAGGTTATTTCAACTTCAACCGCCTCCCCTTCCAAAGAACAAGTGTCGTAGCTGGTTGGTGCTTGGACGCGGATCAAAGGGAAAGAAAATGGCAAGCGGAGCAGGAGGCAAAGCTCAAAGCAAAAGAACAGGGGGGACATCTGAATCCTTAAACTCCAGCTCTACTTATTTTATTTACCTTGCACTAAACGATTTTTCTTTGTTTCGGTTATAACTCTATTTTCTATATATATATATAATATTATATCGGTTTATTAAGCTGGTTTTGATACTTTTTGGCTAAAAGCATCAAAAAGGGAGAAATTGATAAACTTTTTAAAAAACCGGCCTAGTAAACTTAAAAGATCCTCTGAAATATCTCCCGGCCAACATTTACAAGTTTTGAATATTTATTCTAAATAATCAAAAAGGGAGAAATTGTTACAAAAATTAAGTAAGTTAAATTTTAACCGGACAAACACTTCTTAAAACGTTAAAACATTTTCAAACCGGTCAACACTTATAAGTTTTGAATATTTATTCTAAATAATCAAAAAGGGAGAAATTGTTAGAAAAATTAAATAAGTTAATTTTAACCGGACAAACAACTTAACTAGTCTCAAAATTCCTTTTGTAGGTACCGCACCGGTCCGGTTGAGACACTCTATCTCAAAGAAATCCGGACAATCAAGAAAATCCGTGTCACTCCCCTAAACCGGATCGGCTAAAATGAAAAGTCGGATGAAGTATTATTTCCGGCCGGCTAAAAAATCGAAGATCTTAAGGCCAACGGAAAAATATTCAAATTGATGAAATCTGTGAAAGATGACGTAATGAACTTCTTGGAAATGAACATAAGAAGAATCCTTGATTCGAGTCAGAAGCATGCAACAAAAGCAATGATGATTAATTATCCAAGATCATAAGCAATCTTCTGAAACAGGCATCCAACTAATGCATGTCTCCAGATGTCCAAAATAACAAAGCGTATACACCACCTAAACCTGACCGGTTCTGCTGACCAATAATTAGAAGAGAGAGAAATATGACTGTTGTCATATTCTCTATATAAAGAAAGCCAAGAACAGTAAACAACAGACAACGCGCACGAGCAAGAATCAAATGAGCTTTTCATATAATCAAGCCCTAATAACACCCTGAGTTGATATAGCTATTCTGATTTCAAAGTGAAACTATTGTAAAAGAAATCTATGTATTTTACCTTATATAAAAGTATTACATCATTGTGTGAGTGGTGTAACCAACAAATATTAAATAAGACTCGATCGGAGTAAGAGTTTGTGTGTGGAATAATCCAGTTAGTGAATATCCTTCTCACTGTTTGAGAAGAAGGGGTGACGTAGGAGGGTTTTGCTCCGAACATCCATAAAAATCTGTCTTGTTGTCTTTATTTTACTTTCCGGCTTACATACTATAACCAAACATAAATATCATTCACTAAAACCGAACCGGTTCCCTCTCCATTTTAACCGACTCTCTCTAATACCTACCACACCGAATCGCAAACGTTGCTTCATCGATAGAGTCTAGAGTCTATGAAATCGATATTTCCGCACTTGAAATCGGTTCAAGAGTCTATGACAATCTGTGTAGTATTAAGAGCGGTTCTAGTTTGATAGGATTGGCTTTATCGATAGAGACGGGAGTCTGGCTAAGGATAAAAGCTTATGAAAAATGGTTTGAAAGAAATCCTGTTAGGGATTTAATTCGCTTTCTATTCTACGCAAACTTGTGTAAACACTTGAAATAGATTCAAGGCGGAATTGTTTACTTGGGTTTGAAGCACAAGATGAAATATGAAAAGATGACAGAAAAGAACAACACATCAGTTTGTTTATGGATGTTCGAAGAAACTTTCCTACGTCACCCCTTCCTCCAACCACCGGAAGGATTCACTATAATATGATTAGAATCAAATACAGTTTACACACACACACTTAGTTCACTATTGAACATAACACTTTCTGTTCAATTATAAGATGAAGAATATCACTCAGCTAAAGGTGTTTTGATTCTAGCTCTCTCTCTCGATTCACACACAGTACAATCAGAAAGAAACTTCACAATATTCAAAGGCTTGAATTCTCTGTAGTTTCGAGAAGCAAGATTGACAAGCAACAGGTGCTTCGTCCGTTGTCCTTATGATTGGTTAAATACTGAGCAAGAGCTAACGGTCGAAACTTCAAGAATGATACGTGGCACTCTTCCATTGGAAAGACTCCATTGTACACAGCAGGTTATGAGCACAAGGATCGTGGCCGTACAAAGTTGGTAGTGCGCCGAATATTCCATTAGGGATGTACCTGCAAAACAAGTAATTTGAGGAAAATTCTCTTACGTGGCATTCCCTAATTGGATACGTATAGCTGATGTACTAATCTTCACTAGAAAGTGGAGCAAAAGTAGGGTACAACTATAGCACGTGGGTAGGTGAAATGCTAGATTCAAGCGTACTGCTTAAACTGAGCATTAGACGTATTTCAGTTAAACGGATTGTGAAAATCAGTCTAATGAAATAAGTCATCTCCTTCTAATAGAAAAATGTCTATTAGACCGCCTAGTCTAATAGAATTAGACTCGCGTCTAATTACAATAACCATTAGACTGCATGTCTAACTCCACTGAGTTAGACTGCACGTCTAACTCCACTGAGTTAGACTACACGTCTAACTCCACTGAGTTCGACTACACGTCTAATTCCGGTTCTACCTCAGACTTGTCTGAAGGAGTTAGACGCACGTCTAACTTTCACTAATTAGACTACACGTCTAATTATCCAATAACCATTAGACTGCACGTCTAACTCCACTAAGTTAGACTGCACGTCTAATTCCGGTTCTACCTCAGACTTGTCTGAAGGAGTTCGATGCACGTCTAACTTTCACATCCTATTAGACTGCACGTCCAACTCCACTGAGTTAGACTACACGTCTAATTCCGCATAAATTAGACTACCCGTCTAATTGCAAATATATTAGACTACACGTCTAACTCCGATGAGCTAGACTGTACGTCTAATTCCGAATATCAATTAGACTACCCGTCTAATTGCAAATATATTAGACTACACGTCTAACTCCGTGTATTCATTAGACTTATGTCTAATTCTTTACATTTATTAGACTACACGTCTAACTCTGATGAGTTAGACTGTACGTCTAATTCTATTAGACTTACGTCTAATTACGTGCATTCATTAGACTACACGTCTAACTTCGATGAGTTAGACTGTACGTCTAATTCTATGCATTAGACTTACGTCTAATTCCGTGTATCTATTAGACTTGCGTCTAATTACACGTCTATTAGACTACACGTCTAACTCCGATGAGTTAGACTGTAAGTCTAATTTTATGCAATGAAAGCCAAAATCAGTCTAATGACCCTCATTAGATCCAAGTCTTATGACATATTGTTTCAATACACCTGTATCAAAACTCATAGGTTATTTCATCATAAAAAAAAATAAGTGGTTAAATTATTTCAACACTTAGTCAAAATAATTTGACCCAACATAGTCTTTAACCGGATTAGTACTAGTGTGTTATGTTGTGTTGTTTTAAGCGGTCTCCTTTAGCTGGACCCCGGTCCCTTATCGGCGATCCCGATACTAACATTTTTCTAGACTTCATTTACCTTCTAGTTGGAATTACTCATGATAGTTTAGCTCTTTGATTTAGGGGACTTCATTAGTTTCCTCATTATTTCTACTAACCAGTTTACTATCTTTTCGTATTCTTCCTTCTTCAGTAGATTCCAATCTTGAAGATAATATATATTCAATTGGATGGTTGTTTGCTATATTTTCTCTTTGTTGAGAAAAATCTCTCCTTTCTTTGCATTCATCCATAACTTTGTGATTTGATTTTTAAGTCCAAAGAAGTTTGCTCTTTCATTATACCCAACCTTCCATATTCCTTCACTTTCCCCTATTTTTCTAATGCACTTTCTTCAGAATTCATATCAGTAATTGGTTCTTTACCTTTGCTGCATTACTGTTTTTCATGGATAATTTCTTCAAAAATCCTATCGATTTGTTTTTCAGCTATCTCCCTTACTCCTTCCATCACAAATTCTCTGACTTCCTTTTTCTTATTTCCTTTCTTTCTTCTCATTTTGATGAATAGCAGAACACAACAACAAAATAGAGCAATAACAGAATAAAGTACACTAAAAACCCTAACTATTATAGAACATGGTAAACTAGAAACCCTAACCTTCCAACCAAGCTTTGCAGATGAATGAACGACCTAGTTATTAGAGTCGATACCATCTCGTTCGTACCGATTGTGTCGATCGTACCGATTGTGCATGTATTTGGAAGTTTATCATTTGTGCATATTAATGATTATGATAAAAGTAAGCTTGATTGAAGACTAATAAATGGTTTTCATTGGTTATGTTGATGTGGAGTTTGATTATAATTTTTGGGATAATCAAAATCAAAAGATCATTCGCAACAGGAACGTCATCTTCAATGTATATTGTATGCATTTTTTATTTGGTCCCATCCCTCTTTCTCTCTATTTCATTCGTCGGGTTGACCCTCATAGAAATCTTTGTTGTGATTTAATCATCTTCTCTCCTCTCTCTATCCGTACCAGTTTGGAAGGGGTTTTGTTTTCTCATGGTTGTTTAGTTTTAAGATTCTCCTAACGTCTTTTATTTTAGAGCATGAAATGATCTATTCCTAAGAGTAGATTTATCCATTCGGATGCTCTGTCATTAAGAGTATTTTGTGTGATCTAAAATTAGCCGATCCCATGTCTTACATATCCTTTCGAGTGCTCCTCCCACAGAGGGGACACAACAAATTAATTGAATGGTAAAGACGACCCATGCATTTAAAAAAATATTTTTCTACAAAAGCTAATCTATAGAACACCGTGGCTTACCTTCCTCTTGAATCTCACAAAAAATAGATAAGAAGACTATCCATATAGGATGTTGTCATATCTGTTTGTGATGAAAAACTAAAGTGGATTTCTATATCATAGACCTTTCTTTATTGACCCATATAGGTTCCGGATTTGTACATGTAAAAACAGAGTAATCTAGTTGGCTTTAAGAGTATTCACGGATTAAGGGTCCGATGCTTGGTTTCGCATAAAGAAAGAGTCATAGTAGCTATGCCCAATGCGCCTATTCTGTGGGTTAGTCTGCACTTGAATGTAGTTGTCCATTTGTTTACAAAGGTATATTATACATTTGTATTCTGAGTTCAGAATTAGTTTGCTTGTGTATATCTTAACCTTGTATCTAATCTAGAAGGAGTAATCCTAGCTCTGATTAAATTTTGATAAGGGTGGACATCAAGCCATTAAAATTCTTTTGGTTTCTATTATCATGTCTTAAGTCTATTTAATAAGATGCCCTATGTTTAGTCTAGAGATGACTTTGAACTTTCGTTAGGTTTTCCTAGACATAAAAAGATATAACGGAACATTGAATCTTCTCCCTGAGAACACATGTGAACCACAATGTGAATTCATCGCTTTGATTGGAGGTTTGCTTGTTTATTTAAATTGTTAATACTTATACAAAAAGGAATTCACGAGTTTAAACATATTTATTAGAGCCCCGAGGTATGCGACAACCGAAATCATGAATTTTCACAAATGGATGGAAAATCTCGAAAAATGTATTTGTGCATATCGAACATATTTTTATAAACATTTAGCACTCAAATTCTTAACTTTTTAGGGTTACGAGACCCACGACATGACTCCTTTAAAATGAGTATTTTTCTAAAAATGTTTAGAAAATTTTGAAAAATTTGAGGGAGGTCAAAAATATTTTTGTGAACCTACTACAAAAATTCCATAGTTTTTTGAGACATAAAGCTCAAGATATGAACGTTTCAAAATAAGTCATTTTTCAAATGAGCCCCAAAAATTATGGAAATATATTATTATTATTGAAAATAATATTTTTGACCATCCTTAAAATTTTAAAATATTTTTAAAATAATTTAGACCCACCAATTAAAGAAACAAGATTGTTTGGTGTACAAGAAACCAAACAATTCCTAAAGAATATTCCAAAAATATGAAAATTGAAACTTTATATCCAAATTTGGACAAGTATAAAGTTTGAGGGTCGAATTGGACGTAAACAATAGTCCAAGGAAGAATTAATTCTAATTCATTGAAAATAATCCTAATATGGAAGTTTAGGGTTGTAATTGTACAGAGTAGAAAGTTGGAGGAACAATTTATTTTCAAATTAAACCGTTAATCCGGAATTAAAGTTGACAGACATATTTAAAAGTCTTGGAAGTCTGAAGGTCTAAAGGAATATCACTAGAAATTTCTAGAAATCTGAAATGAAAAATCTTGGAAAGCTAAAAAGCCTCCTCATCATCTTCCTCCCCCATCTCCCAATGTTCACCGATTCCCGATGCCGCAACTACTTAGAGAGATTTGCATGACTCTACCTGCTCAGGGACCGACTTAAAATCAGCTTGCCTCGCATTGTCTAGTGATTCGTCTGGATGCGACTAGAATCAGGCATTATAGAATAGAGAAGAGCTATGTTCTTCTAGTCTAGATGTCAATTTGTCTAACGAAGCTTTCACATGTCCTCTTCATTGCCTTGGGATCGTGAAGCATGTCGATGCAGAGGCTTTCCTATTATCCACTAGAGACCTTCAAGGAGCGTTTTGGTTCACTAGAGCGAAGAAAAAGGAATCAAACAGAGATTCCCTTACAAATCTGAAAATTGAACGACGATTACCTTACTTAACTCGTCATTTGTCAAGGCATTTGATATGAGAGACTTCTTTTCCTTTGGAGCTTCAATTACTCCTTCTCTACAAAGAAGAGATGGTCTAGAACTCTTCTAAAGTACTGGCCGGTAGTTCTTCCTTCGACGACCAAAACTTGATGATTCCGTTGAGTTTAGAATTTAAGAAACGAGGTTAGCCAAGACCTAGCCTCTTCCTAAAACTAGTCTCTATCTAACATAGAGACTTCAGGAGCTAAATTAACAAAGAATCCAACAAACAAACATCAGTCCATTAATTAATAACAATTTATAACTTAATCAACATATTATATGAACTCTACATAATGTTAATGTCTTTGTACAAAACCATTGTCTCAATGAATTACAACAATTATGAGGTAGAGAGGCCTATCCAAAGAAGTAGAAGAACAAGAAGAACCTAGGAATAAATAGAAGACAAAAGAAGATGAACTCTTGTCGAAATCTCCTCTTTTGTGTTCTTAATTTGGTTAGTTTGCTCTCAAGCTTGCTCTCTCTCCAAATATGAGTGTAAACCTTAAAAATGATCAACTATGCCTTAATTTAAGGAGTTACTACCTTTATATACCTCTTATGTAAGAGTATATTTGGGACATTTTAATTTTAGAGTTGGCTCAACTGATAACTCACTCAACGGGTCAGTCTGGACTGTGTTCAAACTCATTTTGGCCAAGACCAAGCCCTATGTATAGGTAACTTTTTCACCTTCATTCTTTGATTTGAACCAACTCAAATGATGGAGTATGGCCCCCAAGTGACACATTTTCAAAGTCAGATTTCTTTTGAGTTTCTGGTTTCAACCAACATGGATCAACCGAAACTCCAAACAATCATAACTTTCAATTGAGTACACTTTTGAGGCTGAGCTAGAGTGCATTGGAACAATATTAAGGTTGGCTAAATGTTTCATTTTTCCCAAGAAGCTCAAGACAAGCCGCACGTCCATGAAATTCTTGATGGAGCCTTGTGGATTTTTCAAGGAACAGTTTAGCATACTAGCGACCTAGCTTGGGCTGTAGGTCGAGCAATGAGTACTGCTTGTTATCAAAAGAAAATTCAACTCAAAGATCTTTCCAATGGTGCACACTTGCAAGAAATGGTTATGTGAGTGTGAAGATACAATTTTTCAAAGTCACACCATGCTTCAATTCGCTCTAGGATTGAAGTGGGTGAACTTGCATTGGGTTGTCAGGTTGAATAAACCACCTTAACTGTTAAATGGGGATGCATGACTAGTTCCATTCAGCTGAGCTGTGTCTGATTTTTCCAACCGTAGGTTACAATCCAAATTCAAAACTCTATAACTTAAGTTATGAATTTTATACTGCAAGCATGTCTGGTTTGATCCCATCTTGGTCACATTGTCTTGTATTACCAATTTCGAAGGGTTAAGAGTTTCGACTCAATTTTGGATACAAAAGGATCTTGTACAAGACTCTTCAAGCTTTCTAAATAATCTAATATTATCTAATTCCCTTGAGTATATCGATTTAGGTAAAGTTTTAAAGTTGGTGATCCTTGCAGAATTCCTTCAGTGAACTAAGGTGCCAAAGACATGCATTTGAGCGTTTTTTCTTTGACTTCTATTGACTTGTCTTTGGTCATCATGACGTCATCGTCCATTTTTTGAATTCTTTTAGGCGCACGATCAAATTTCTTTGACTTCCGTTGACTTGTCCAGTTCAACTCGATTATTGACATTTTTTCCCATTTTAAAGCCATATACACAAAATTGCAAACAACAATATTATACTCAAAATTCATAATATTTCGAACCGGTTAATCTGAACATTTTAAGTTTCCCGAGTTCTAATTTTGTTTATAAAAAATGACATTTGGATGCACAAACAAGCCCCAAACTAGTTGTTTGGTATAATTTGTCCAACATACATATTATACTCAAAGTTTATAAATTTTTAGACCAGTCATTTTAAAGGTATAAAACAATGGAAATTCGAGTATTTTTGGAAAAGCATTTGGACCGCTATTCAAGGGTCGTTCTAAGCCAATTCTGAAAAGTGCTTATTGTTTTTGCTCTCCCAGTCCAATAATTAAGTATGATCATCATACTAGACCGGACATATTTATTATAATTTTGGGGTGTAAAAATTAGGTGTTTACATACATGTTCTTTACAATGATTGTATTTGAAAAACTTTAGTTGGTGATTTTAAATTAGAAAAGTCTACTAAGGGTGATTTTATTTTTCAAATGAATATATACCGACTGTTGAAGAAGTTCAATGTGTTGTTTAAGAAATAATCGTTGAAAACGTGGCTTTAGAGGAAATATAGCAAACACCAGTTACTCAGTTGAGGAGATCGTCGAGAAACTGAATATCAATCGAGAGGTGGTCCCATCTTTAATTTATATTTTTTGAAAAATAGAGGTGAACCTGAATGCTACGAGAAATCAGTACAATCAGATAAATTAATTAAGTAAGAGTCTGTGATGAAAAATAAGATGAACTCTTCGATGTCGAATCGGTCTTGGTAGCGCACCAAGATACCAAAGGAAAAAAAATCCCTTCACAATAAATGAGTCTTTCATTAAAAAAGAATGTGATAAAAGCATGAGGTACAAATAAATGTTGCTTATGAAAACACTTTAATAGAAGGAAGGTATTGATTATAACGAGATCTTCTCTTAGTGGTCAAATTAATCTCAATCAGAACTATTTGGGTTTTTTTGTGAAAGAAGACTTTCAACTTTATCAAATGGATGTCAAAATTATTTTACTTTATTATGATTTGGATGAAGAGATTTACATGCGACAACCAAAAGATTTTTAGATAAAAGAAAAATATAAGGTTGTGTGTAAGCTTTACAAGAGTTTGTATGGTTTGGAACAACTCCAAGTTAATTGTACAAAATATTCGAAACTTTCATAAAAAGTAACAACTTTATAAGTTGTGAAGTTGATCATTACTACTATATCAAGAGGTTTTATAAATCTTACATCATTTTGCTCTTTTACATTGTTCATATGTTGATTATTGGAGCAAGTTTGTATGAGATTAATAAATTAAATAAATAGCTATCTGAGAAGTTTGTAATGAAAGATTTGTGTGTTGCAAAAAAAATCTTTAGGATGAGGATCTTCAGGCATAAAGAGATTCTTAAACTTTTACAAGAAGAATATGTGATCAAAGTTCTTAGAATGTTCAACTTGTACAATGCAATATCAGGTAACTAACCCCTTCTCTAGTCAATTTAAACTATCTAAAGATCAGATACCTTCAACAAAAAATGAGAAAAATTACATGGACATTGTTCTATATGCTGTTACCATTGGTTGTATTATGTATGTGATGGTTTACACACAATAAATATAGTAAATTTACTTTGAGTTGTTGGAAGATTTATAAGAAACTCAGTAGACAACATTGAGAAGTATTCAAGTGAATATTATGATACTTAAGAGGAATTATGAGTCTCACTTTATGTTTTCGGATATCTGATATAGATTTTGAAGGATATGTTGATGCTGACAATGGTGGTGTACGCGCCCAAAATTGACACGACCAAATCGATCCAAAAGACTCGATTTAAAACCATCAGGTACAATACTACCAAGATTGTTAGATTGCGGTCCAATTATTATATTGAACTTTGGACTTTAAGATTTGCCACCTATAACGCGATAAAAACCGCACACAACTTTTTATTTTAGCTTGCATCACTTAAGGGAAAATATTATTTTGAAAAGAGAAATAGAAATCTTATAAAAATAAATTAGACTTAATAGTCAACCCCATAACTTACCTTCCCATCGAATCTCAATTGAGATTGGGAATAAAATGGTAGGTTGACATATGTTACTTTTAGCTTTTCCGATTTAAAGAATAAATCTCACGATAAAGAGTCGCCATCTAATTTTTCTCGCTAAATTTGGAAAAGAGAATTTTGATGTACGATCACCAAGAATGTGAGATTCTATTTTGTGGGCTCGGTGCTAGCTTATGTGTGGAAAAGAGCATCGCCGCTATATCCCACATGCCCATCAAGTTAAATGGTTTCTACCACTATATTTTTGACACTTTAGTAGAATATTATTTTTACACTTTATATTTAATGTATTTTTAAACTCTTGTTTAAATTATCCTACACTATTTATCTTAGTGCTAAATTTGATTGTTATGTCGACGATCGACTGTTTATCAAAAACACGAATTACCGTAATTCTGTGATAAAATGATTCCAGGAAAAACATCACTAGTAAAAAATAGACTCAATATCGATGAAGTTTGCCGACCGAAACAAAAATGGTCGGTATTTGGTATAATGCCGACCGTATCCATTCTCATCGGAATATGAGGTATTAATAACGATCACTTGACGAGTCATCGATATTGGATCCTTTATACGACCATTTTTTATTACCCTAGTATACATCCTTATGGTTTATTTATTTATAATATATATATTGAGAATATGATTGATTGCAAATTATAAATTTAAATAATTATGAAAAATAAATTATGGAAGCCCTCAATGCTATTGAAAACAATCTTTATTCTATCATTAATACATTTTTTTTTGTTAACAGAGAAATAAATACACTTACAAATATTTTCATTTTAAAATTATAAATAATTTAAAAAAACATAATTTATATAATTTTTTAACTCATTAAATTAGTTTAATTATATATAATAATATTTTTTTGAAATATGAGAATTTGATAGCCTAGAGCATTTTATAAATAGTAGTACTGAACACTTATGGGGGCTACATTATGTATTTGACTGAAGTTTGTTTATGGTTTTAAAGACAATTTGTGGCCATTTATGAGTTTGTTCACTCTAACTAGAGCTCCGCCTCATCTCCCATCTCCCATCTCCCATCTCCCATTTCATCTATTTTATTTCAAATTTTCAGATACTGTTGAAAACTCTCCAAGTCAAACATTTTTTTTCTTTTTGCTATAGATATTTTTATTACTCTTGCTGGCTGAAGGGAGTTTTGATCAGTCTCATTGTTTGTTGTCATTATCAACTTTTTCTATCAACTCTTGTTATGCTATGCGGTTTTCGTTTGTTGTAAATGTTGATAATATCATTATTAATATGACCCAATTTATGGAATATGAAGATGAAGTGGAGGTAACGGTTTGTTTCTTTAACTGTTATTTATTTTCATGTGTTATTCCAGCAATTATAATATGGTAAAATTTAATTTACTTTTATGTTTAGGATAGAAGAATGTGGTAAGATTAATGTATATCGTAAAATATAATAATTTCTGTTGTTGGTCTATTTTTGTTGTAAAATTTCCATTACAATATCTTCTTTGTTCAATTCAATTAGAGCCCACATTGGTAGTAATCTTTTTTTGGTGCATCTTTCTTCTTGATTTTAATTGTTTCAATCATGATTAATTTGTGTTGAATATCAGATTTATTAGTGTTGAATCACTGTGATTGATGGCATACATAAATCCTATTGATCATTCTTCAACTTGTTTTACAGGTCGCTTTTTTAAAACAGTACATTTTGAAGGCAAGTCATCTTTACTGTGGACTATCAATCGAAATTCTAGCTAATGAGTATGCGTAACATCAATTCAACAATAATATTTCAAACTAAAATTATTAATGATCTTATTCTTTTTATATAATAAACTTTATGTAGTTACTTGTAGCCTCTAGAAAATTCGTCGGAGAATGAGAAATGAATTTTAGTTAAGTTTATTCTTTCATCTTCTTACACTAGATATGTCACTTCAAGTTCGAATAAGTAATTCTCCATCATTCTAATTACTTTATTACTTTATCAATCATAACAATACACATCAATGAAAAGATGCAATAGACATTTTTTTATTTTTTATTATTAAAGCTTAATGGGCTGCTTTGGGTACTAATATTATTTTACACAATTCATGAACTTCTATGAACTTCTACAACGTTGGCAGTGTTGTACACTAGTAAAATAATAGGCATCACTAAATATCAAAGCAGTTACTGAAACTGCATTATTGAAATAAAAAAAATATCAGTAACGACATTAGAGAGTCGTTACCTAAAGTCAATGCTGATATCACTAATAACTCTCCAAAGGCATTATCGTTACTGGTATGATTATTAGTATCGACTCTCTTATTGATAATTAATATTTTTCGTTTTTTTTATTGTATTATTAATATTTATCCCCATAAACAATACTAAATAACCATTTTGTCAAAAAAATTTATATAAATAAAAACACTAATCCAAACAATAATATTCATAAATAATATAGGTATCTCATCTCAATCATCTCAATACACTAATCAAGTCAGAGGGGGAAGGGGAGGGTGAAGTGACATGGATAATATAGGCCTCACACTCTTCACGTGCTTGCTGTCTCTCATCTAGGGGTGTTCATCGGTTCGGTTTTCGGGTTATTCGAGTTCTTCGGTCCGGTTTATTCGAATTTTTATTTTTATAGCCAATTCGAAAACCAAACCGAATTTGAATAAATTTTATTTAAACTGAACCGAATTTCGAACCGAATTCGAATTTGATATTCGGTTCGAATTTTGAATAATTCGAATTCAACCTAATTTGTTTTTTTTGGAACTAGCATAACTCAAAATAAATTGCACTAGTCAGAAATTGAACTTGGGTCTGTACTGTGGCAGGGTACTATTCTACCACTAGCCAATTGATGATTTTGTTTTCCTTTTCTTTTATTAATAAATTTTGAATTCAAAATATTCTAATTTGATTATTTTAACTTTTTCTTAAGCTAAGTTTGGAAGAATAAATAATAAAACATGAATTCGATTTTCGGTTTGGTTTTCGAGTTGAAATCCAAACTCTAAAACCAATTCGAAAACCTTATTTAAATTCGAATTGGTTTGAAATTCGATTCGAAAACCGAAAATGAAATTCGAATTCGGTGAATTCGAATTCGGTCGAATATTCGGTTCAGACCAAATATTGAACACCCCTACTCTCAACCTCATGCTCTTGTTGTCTCTCAGCCTCACGGTCTTCCCGTGCCTACTATTAAGTCTCGTTGGTACAACAATAGTTCAAAAAAAAAGACTAAATGAATGCATTGAATTATAAAAGTTGTTGCACCTATTAAATGAATGCAAATAAATATGAAATTTGTTGCACCTCATCAATGAGCCTTGTCTGATGTTCAAATTTAGCTGGCAGCTTCATCAATGGAGAATTCCCATCAATGTTTTGGAAGGTTAGGGCCTAACCCATATACCAAAACACGCGAAACATTAACCGCTACCACGTTTCCCACTTGACGATACTTGCAGCTCATAAAGTTCATACATTTCGACTTCAATCTGGAACCAAGCCCCCAAAAGGTAATGTAACCTATGCAATTATTGCATAGGAACAACACTTTTTTATGGCCCCAAAATTCTTAATATATAATATAATATATATATTATATTTATTTAGTTTAATAGGTTAACTTTTTCTCTCTCCAAATCTATCTATATATATATATATATATATATATATATATATATATAACAATGCTTAATTTTTAAAGTATACTTGGATTGGATTGTGGGTTGACCCACCCATAAACATAAAACGGTAAAATATTAATTTAAAATATTATATGTATGTTTTCGAACTTGCAACCTAATAAAACAAGTATAACCTTTTAACCAATTAGGCTAATAACATTTTATATTTTAAATTCAACACAAAATTAGATGAACGCAGGACATTTTAACAATATAAGTTTAACTTTTTAACTAACTAATATATATATATATATATATATATATATATAATAAAGATGCTTAATTTTTAAAGTGTCTGGATTGCCGGGTTAGGAGTTGTGGTTAATTTGGATATATATGTGAGAGTAAATAGATACTTGAGTCGAATTGTGCGTTGCCCCCCCATAAACTTCAAACGGTTAAAATGAAAATTAAAAATATTATATGTATGTTTTAAACTTGCAACCTAACAAAACAAGTACAACTCTTTAACCAACTAGGCTAATAACACATTATATTTTAAATTTAACACCAAATTAGATGAACGCGGAAAATTTTAACAATATAAGTTCAACTTTTTAACTAACTAATATATATATATATATATATATATATATATAATGATGCTTAATTTTTAAAGAGTCCGGATTGTCGGGTCGAGAGTTGTGGTTAATTTGAATATATATGTGCGAGTAAATGGATAATTTGGTCGGATTGTGGGTTGACCCGCTCATAAACTTAAAACGGTTAAAAATAAAATTTAAAATGTTATATGTATATTTTGAACTTGCAACCTAACCAAACAAGTATAACCATTTAACCACATAGGCTATTAACACTTTAATGGATACTTGGGTCGGATTGTGGGTTGACCCGCCCATATAATTAAAATTGTTAAAAATAAAATTAAAAATACTATATGTATGTTTCGAACTTGCAACCTAACAAAACAAGTACAACTCTTTAATCAACTAGGCTAATAACACTTTATAATTTAATTCAACACCAAATTAAATGAATGCGGGAAATTTTAACAATATAAGTTCAACTTTTATAACTAACTAATATATATATATATATATAATAATGCTTAATTTTTAAAGTGTCCGGATTGCCGGTTCGAGAACGGTGATTAATTTGGATATATACATGTGAGAATAAATGAATACATGAGTCGGATTATGGGTTAACCGTCCATAAATTACAACGCTTAAAAATAAAATAAAAAATGTTATATGTATGTTTCGAACTTGCAACCTAATAAAACAAGTACAACACTTAACCAACTAAGCTAATAACACTTTATATTTTAAATTCAACACCAAATTAGATGAACACGTGATATTTTAACAATATAAATTTCACTTTTTAAATAACTAATATATATATATATATATATATAATGATGCTTATTTTTTAAAGTATCTAGATTGCCAGGTCGGGAGCTGTAGTTAATTTGGATATATATGTGAGAGTAAATGGATATTTGGATCGAATTGTCGGTTGACCCGCCCATAAACTTAACACAGTCAAAATTAAATTAAAAATTCTATATGTATATTTTGATCTTGAAACCTAACAAAAAAAATGTAACCCTTTAACCAATTAGGCTAATAACACTTTATATTTTAAATTTAACACAAAATTAGATAAACGTGAGACATTTTAATAATATAAGTTCTACTTTTTAACTAACTAATTTATCTATATAATGATGCTTAATGTTTAAAATGTCCGGATTGCCTAGTTGAGAGATGTGGTTAATTTAGATATATATGTGAGAGTAAATAAATATTTGGGTCGGATTGTGGGTTGAGTCGACCATAAACTTAAAACGGTTAAAAATAAAATTTAAAATTCTATATGTATGTTTCGAACTTGCAACCTAACCAAAAAAGTACAACCCTTTAACCAAGTGTGATCGTGATGTGATTTGCCGAGGGATAATATACTGGTCAGTATCAATTGAAAATGGTTAAAAAAATATGAATCAAATATTTGATTGACTATAGTGAAAGTGTTAGGTCACGAGATGACATGTTCAATTGGAAAAAATATGTGATGAGATATGTGGGAAGATAAGTTGTTTTATCGAAATGAATAAAATGTGGAATGAGAGCGTTCTATTTTTTATTAATATATTATTCGTGATTTATTAAGAATTTTAAACATTAAATACATATTATTATTATTTTTATTAAATTTATTTATTTATATTTTTTTCCGTATGGATCGAACGAAAATCTTCCTGTAATATTATACCCCCAATATATAATTTATATAATTATTCAAAATCTAATTTACAAAATATATATACATATACAAAATTATAAAATTATTTCAACAATCATAAGTGGTCTAGCAGTTAAAGTGTTAACATTTCATACTAGTGATTAGGATTCGAATCCCTACAAAAAAGTATTTATTATATTTGAGTGCGCGAACCTTAGTAGTTGATACGAAAGTGAGAATATTGTCATGAGTAACCTAAACATTTGTGAAGAAAAATCTAAAGATTCGTTTATGGAGGAAATTAAACACAAAAATTTTTTTTCTCTCCAATTTGTAAATGTTTTATTATATTTTTATAGTATTTTTTATCCTTAATATTAGGCTCATTTTCTATCTATCAATATTATAACCATTTTATATCACTAACCATAATTATATTATTTATATTGTAGCCGCCATTTCTATCTCTAATATTTTGATTTTTTTTAAGCAAACCTCTGATATTTTGAAAATTTTGCCTCAAGAAATACAAAGAGGAGTATTTTTGTTGAATCAAATAGTATTAATTAATTGATAAATTATTATGGTAAATTTTTGTTTATAACTTATTATATTGATATTTTGTATTTATATTTTGAAATATTTTTTAAACTAGTTAATATGGTTATATATTTAATTTTTATATATTTAAAAAAATAGGTCGTTAAAGATTATTTACAATGTCATTATCATGACAATGTCATTATCATGACAATGTCATTATCATGATAATGTCATTATCATGACAATGTCATATATTAGATCCGAAAATTTTGTATTCGTGTGGAGATTTTATTGCTCTTATTGAAGATATTTAATTATTCTAAGTATTTAATTTGTACATTACTTTTTCATGTTAGGTTTTTCATCGTAATGCTTAATTTAAAAAATATATATTTATTTTAATTTTGTGATGTGTGGCCAAAAAATTTAAATTTGCATGCCTCCCAACTCTAGGGGTCGGTCTCCCTAAAAATACCTGTATTATTACATTTCTGTAATTGTCCCACTAAACCTGTAAAAATCAAGAAAACCTTAAAGTCTTCTGTATTCACTAATAGTAAGTGGTCAGTCTTGTTCTGGATGCAAAGCTACCTACATAAGAAATTTGCACAAATAACTGCCTCATCACCAGCAAAGTGTCACGTCTCATTTGTATGGGGTGCAAACATCAAGACACGAGGTGCATTTCCAGAATATTCCAGAATGCAAGTCTATGCAATCTGTGCTCAAGTGACTTGTGCACAGATATGAGGGACCGTGTGGGGAATGTTTCAAGGACGAGGTTGAAGAGTATCAGGCTAAGGTCGAACGGATGACGGCCACGACTAAGGTGGGGGAGTATGTCACGGCCCATTAGAGTCACGACCCAATCTAGGGGATGTCGAGGCTCATTAAAATCTTGGCCCGATAGCGCGCAAATCTTCTTAGCCCAAGGGGAGACCCAGTTGCCTACGTGGGCCTAGTGAATCTTTTAATCAAGGAAGAGATTAGAAGATATTCTAATTAAGGAAGGGATTGGAAGATATATTCTAATCAAGAAAAGGATTAGAATATATATTCTAATTAAGGAAGAGAATACAAGAGATATTCTAAATTAGGTAGGGATATTCTTGCTATGGAATAAATATCTTAAATTAGTGTAATTAAATTGTAATTAGACGTAATTCCTTATTTAATACGTGTAAGTCCTATAAATACCCTGAAGGTATTCCATTTTAATTATCAAGTATTCTTTTAATATAATCTTATTCTCAAGAGTTTTCTCTATCTAAGTACGTTGTTTTCTTCTAGCATCGTTTAGAAAGGCTTTCTAAGCTAGAATCAGGGTTGATTTAGCTTAGTGCCGCACATGTCGAATTTTAGGCCGTGACAAAAGGCTTATGATATAGTTTTATCATTGATTCGTATGGTTTTACTAGTAAAACATGTACCTGACTCCGATTATCAGGGGGAAAGTAACCATAGTGGGTACTGTCTCTTCCTACCAAAATCTTCCAAAATTCTATACACGAACACAATAGACATGTATATAGTCAGTTTAGTGGTGTAAGATAAATTAATCTTTTAAGAAAATACAAGTTAAACCTTTTAGATTTTCTTTCTTCAAAGGTAAAGAAATAATTAGGTACTAACATGTGGAAAATATGGTGAAAAATAAAATGAATAGTTCAAACAAGAAGTAACATGAATTTTGTTTTAAATAGTACAAGATAATGGTCCTCTTCTTATGATTGGATTTCCCGATGGCAGTTTTATGATATCTTTTGCAGGATCCCGATAAACCACATTGTTATACCAAACAAGCACACTAGGGAAGTCCCCGAAAATTTGCTCCTTGAGATGTATGCATTATTAGAAACATAAATTGGGTAGAGGGTAAAAAGATATAAATTGTGTACCTTTTATGAAGAATTTGACAAATTTGCAAATAATTATCTTCGGATACAAATTCACATAAGATTGAGATACATAAATTTATTACCTGTCTGAATCAATACCTGAAACTCAATTGGTGGCCAATATCTAACAATTATTAGAATAAAGTGAGAAATATTGTATTGAATTGTTATTCATGGTTACATAAATTATGTCTATTATATAGACATTATAATTGACATATAAAGAAACTAAATAATATAATATTGATATTATCACAATTTATAATGTTGTCATAATATCTTACAAATATAATATATTATACTCTAACATCCCCACTCAAACTCACAATGCAACAACAATAAGCATTGAGAGTTTGACAATCAGAAAACGAAAGCGCGAACAATAAGAAGTTACGTAATATTCTTAATCTTCTTCTCTTCCTTCTCTTCTCTTCTGTCCAATCCATTGACCATCCACCAAAAAAATAACTTTTCTTCGATTCAGACCAACCAAAATTAACAATCAAACCAAAATCAAACTGAAATCAATAACCCAAACCAAACCAAACTAAATTAAACTAAACCAAACCAAAACCAATCAAACCAAACATTACAAAGTTAGAGAAAACTCAAACCGAATTCAACTTCCTTTTACTCAACAAAACAACCAAAACCAATCAAACTACTAAAATCCTCAATCCAACTAGACAACAACAAATTCACTCAAACAAAATCCAAGACCCCAAATAAGTTACTTAAGAATACCGATATAACAAATATTAATAATAAATGATTAAAGTCCTCCATTAATGGCTAAGGTAACCATTGATGGAGACATCGGAAGACTATCACTTGATTGACAAAAGAACAATAACAAGGCTCTGATACCATATTAGAATAAAGTGAGAAATATTGTATTGAATTGTTATTCATGGTTACATAAATTATGTCTATTATATAGACATTATAATTGACATATAAAGAAACTAAATAATATAATATTGATATTATCACAATTTATAATGTTGTGATAATATCTTACAAATATAATATATTATACTCTAACAACAATAACATCCTGAGTAGGAAGTGGGAATTGAGGAAATTTCGGAAACCAAAAGTAGTTGGTCAAAACTCTACTTTGAACAGAAAACTAAAGAAAAATAAAACTTGTAACTGCATAATGAGAATTCATTCACCTCAGTAAGAAGAGAACTCTAGAAGAAAACACGTAGCCGAAATTGTGGAAGCCCATAAAAACCGGTAGCTATGGTTCTCATCCTTGCTTGGTAGTTCATATGCACAAAACGACTTAATGCGTATCTTGCAAGAGAAGCTTTATCTAACTTCAATATACCAGAAACATTTTCCATCAAGACATATTTATTTAGGCTTTAAGAATTTCATTATATCCATAATAACAATAATATGAAGATTTCTTTCATCCTCGAGTGGGGAAGTTGTATTTCTAATATGATTATAAATTTATAACAATTAATCCCCTAGCATGGGGACCTCCACAAAGCACATCAACATCACCCTAAAAACTCATCCAGTAATAACAAAATTACACAAATTCGATCATGTTGTTTCATGGGCAGGAACAGATGAATCAAAATGTTTAGAAATTGGAACATGTCATACCGGAAGGGGAAATATTTTCGATTTAAATCCACATCTTACAAACTCCTTTAAGAATTCTAATAAATTCCTAATAAGAAGGAAAAAAGAACATTATATACTTTTTATTATCTTAAGAATTTTCTAAATTATTGTTAATATCATTGCCGCAAGTATCTATCCCCGTCCTTCAATATGCACCCATGTATCTGAAAAAAATAAACTTTTTGGAGGAAGAGGAGATAGAAAGACTCTTGAGGATTTCTTCTATAAGACTGAAACAAACTTTTTTATTATTCTTTTCTCTCTTACCTCATATTCAGCACACAGACCTTTATTTATAGTCTCTTAACAGAAAACAAAACGTACAAGAAATAAAAACAAATATTAAAGACAAAAACTGTAACAGCAACATTTAAGGCTGACCCCTGATTACTAAAACTGCTAAAACGTTTGAAACGTTTGAGATCTCCACAATTAAAGACTAAACTTAAAAGACATTCAATTTATTATTTAAAATATGGCTGACCGTTATTTGAGTTTATTGTGTAACAAATTCTTCCCTTAAACTCAAATCTTTTCCATCTTTTATTCCGATCATCCTCTTGAAATTTTCGAACAACACAATTGGTAGCGCCTTTGTAAAAATATCCGCTATCCGCCACTTGATCACGACTCGCAACATGACTTAATCGCACATTACCTTCCTTCACATGTTCCCGTATAAAATGGAAACGAACATCGATATGCTTGCTCCTGTCATGGTGCACCGGATTCCTTGCCAACTCAATTGCTGATTTGTTGTCGACTCGTATTTCAGTTGCTTCGTGTTGCTGGATTTGTAGTTCGTTCAGTAGACTTCTTAGCCATATTGCGTGACACACACACCAGGATGCTGCCACATACTCTGCCTCACATGTTGACAATGTCACCATTGGTTGCTTCTTTGAGAGCCATGTAAAAGTTGTGTCTCCCATATAAAACACATATCCCGATGTACTTTTTCGATCATCTATATCTCCACACCAATCACTATCGGAATAACCAATCAACTTGTATTCCTTTGTCTCGGAGTATAGTAACCCGAGTGACGACGTTCCTCGGATGTATCGAAGAATTCTTTTAATAGCCTTCAAATGCGTGTAGTTCGGTTCCTCCATGAATCGGCTTACTATGCCGACACTATACGCAATGTCAGGCCTTGTGCATGTGAGATATCGTAGACTTCCGACTAAACTTCGATATTTGCTGGCATCCGTACGATCTCCTCCCTCAAATTTAGAGAGTTTTGTTCCGAGTTCCATTGGTGTTGCTACTGGGTTGCATTCTTCCATCTTATTCTTTTTCAGAATGTCTTTTGCATATGCCTCTTGGGACACAAATATTCCAGATTTTCCCTGTCTAACCTCAAGACCAAGGAAATATTTCATTAGCCCCAAATCTGTCATTTCGAACTCCCGAGTCATAGCGATTTTAAAGTCTTGTATCATCTTATCATTGTTCCCCATGAATATAAGATCATCAACATAGAGAGCTACTAACAACAGGTTACCTTCGTCTTTCTTTGCTTACAATACATGTTCGTATGGACATTGTATGAATCCGTTCTTCTTGAAGTAGGTGTCGATTCAGGTGTTCCATGCTCGAGGCGCTTGCTTTAGCCCATATAGTGCCTTTTTTAGATTCAGCACTTTACTCTCCTTCCCGACTTTCGTGTACCCGGGTGGTTGCTCCACAAATACTTCCTCTTCAAGCACACCATTTAAAAATGCTAATTTCACATCCATCTGATAGATCGACCATTTGAAATGTGCCGCTTGGGATAAAAGAAGCCGGATTGTCTCCATTCTTGCCACTGGGGCAAAGACTTCATCGTAGTCGATCCTAGCTTTTTGTCTATACCCTTTTGCAACAAGGCGTGCCTTGTACCTTTCTATCTCACCTAGGGCATTCATCTTTTTCTTGTACACCCATTTCACTCCGATAGCTCGACATCCATCCGGCAACTCCGCCAACTCCCAAGATTCATTTCTTTCGATTGCCCGTATCTCTTCATCCATCGCGTCTTTCCATTTCTTATCTCTCACCGCCTCTTCAAAAATGATGCTCTCTGCATCTTCCAAAAGACACACCAAGTGTTCTTCACTTGTTGACTCGTATAAGTCTTGTAAACTTCGCATCTTCGGTTTTCTAGGCTCGTCTTCATCATCAGATGTTTGAGAGGTTGTTGGTGCTAATATCGGTTTAGTGGTTGATGGCTCTCCTTTTTCTTCCTGTTGAGATTCCTCCTTTTGGTTATTCCAATCCCATGCACTTTCTTCATTCACCTGCACATCTCGGCTTACGACCACCTTCTTTTCAATTGGGTCGAATAACTTGAAGGCCTTCGTTTTCTCGTCATATCCGATGAAGATGTATTTTTTTCTCTTATCATCTAGTTTGGTTCTTCTTTGATCTGGTATATGCGCGTAGGCCACACTACCAAATACCTTTAAATGCGATACAGTCGGTTTTTGTCCGCTCCAAGCTTCTTGTGGTGTTAGATCCGCCAATTTTGCGTGCGGGCATCGATTTTGGACATACACGGCACATTGCACCGCTTCTGCCCAAAACTCTTTCGGCATGTTTTTGCTCTTCATCATAGACCGAACCATGTCGATGATAGTCCAATTTTTCCTCTCGGCCACGCTATTTTGCTGAGGTGAGTAGGGCGCCGTTAAGAATCTTTTGATCCCTTGTTCCTCGCAATAGACTGTGAAAGCGGTTGACATGTACTCTCCTCCTCTATCTGACCGTATGGCCTTGATGAAAAAACCAGTCGTCTTCTCCACTAATACCTTGAATTTCTTGAATGACTCGAATGCTTCCGTTTTTTCTTTCAAAAAATAAACCCAAGTTTTTCTTGTGTAGTCATCAATGAATGTAATAAAGTACCTCTTCTCACTATATGACTTAGGTGTGATTGGGCCGCATATATCAGTGTGAATCAGTTCGAGAGACTTCCTTGCACTATATTTCGCCTTCTTTGGGAATGAGTTCCTTGCTTGTTTTCCGAGTACACATCCCTTGCAAAATTTCTCGGTGTAAACCATGTCTGGTAGCCCGTGAACCATATTCTTCTTTGCTAACTCCTGTAGGCCTCCGTAGTGCAGGTGTCCGAATCGTAAGTACCACAGCGAGGCTTTATCCACCATTTTCACTTGTAGACATTGTTCTCGAACGTTTCTCAAGTTGAGTTTGAACGTTCGATTATTGGCCATCTCAACTTGTGTAAGCAACCTTCCTTTTTCGTTCTTTAAATGCAACATTCGGTCTTTCATGAGTACTGAGTATCCCTTCTCCAATAATTGCCCCAAGCTAATAATGTTACTCTTCAAGTCAGGGACAAAGTATACATCTTCAATTGATCCTTCTTTTCCATCGTCTTGTGAGAAACATATTCTACCTCGGCCCTTTACTTGAACCTTCAATTCATCCCCAAATGAAACATACCCATTCTTTATCTCTTGTATCTCCACAAAATAATTCTTGTTCCCGCACATATGATTGCTGGCTCCAGTATCGAGATACCACAACGTCTCCTTTTCGGAAGTGGTGTCTTTATAGGCCATCATGAGAACACCGACTTCTCTTGTCTCCTCTTCCGCGACCAGATTCGCGTTCTCTTCTATCCTTTTTTCAGAATAGCACTCTTTTGCATAGTGCCCATATTTTCCACAGTTGTAACATTCGACGTTTGATTTGCACTCTTTTGCATAGTGCCCATGCTTTCCGCAGTTGTAGCATTCAACAGTTGGATGATTTGACCGGCCGCCTCTCCCACGACCACGTCCTCGCCCACGCCAATTTTTTTGACTTAACTGATCCTTTTCTTAATAATTGTTTCCACGTCCTCGGCCTCCGCTGCGTCCATGACCACGACCTCCACGACCGCGTCCCCTTCCTCGATTGTGTTGCGCATACATTACTCTGTCCTCCTTGATGGTTGCCTTGGCTTGTAAGGCTTCTTCGAGCAACTCTTGTTTTTTCTTATTCTTGCGTTGCTCATGTGCTTCAAGATAACCAGCAAGATCATCAACGGTCATCTCTTCTAGACTCTTTGATTCCTCGATTGCACAAACGACGTTTTCGAAATTCTCGGTCAATGACCGTAGAATCTTCTCCACAACTCTTGCATCGGAGAGGGTTTCTCCATTGCGTTTGAGTTGATTCACCACTGTTTGCACACGTGTGATGTAGGTAGAAATTCCTTCTGACTCCTTCATCTTCATGGCCTCCATTTCACCTCGAAGAGTTTGAAGTCGCACTTGTTTAACTCGATCGGCACCCTTGAAAACCTTTTCTAAAATGTCCCACGCTGCCTTCGAGTTTTCTGCACCTGCAATTTTCTCGAAACCCGACTCGTCCACCGCTTGAAACAAAAGGTAGAGAGCGGTCTTATCTTTCATTCGTGTTTCTTTCAACGCCCTCAACTGAGTCGCCGGAAGATTTCCCGTTTCAGCTGGTTCTTCATAACCATCTTCAACTACTTCCCATACGTCTTGTGCACCGAGTAAAGCTCGCATCTGAATACTCCAATTATCAAAGTTGGTTTTGGTGAGTCGCGGTAGTGGTATCTCCCCCAGCGCTTTGTTTGCCATGGCGCTCTGATACCAATTTGAAAAAAATAAACTTTTTGGAGGAAGAGGAGATAGAAAGACTCTTGAGGATTTCTTCTATAAGACTGAAACAGACTTTTTTATTATTCTTTTCTCTCTTACCTCATATTCAGCACACATACCTTTATTTATAGTCTCTTAACAGAAAACAAAACGTACAAGAAATAAAAATAAATATTAAAGACAAAAACTGTAACAGCAACATTTAAGGCTGACCCCTGATTACTAAAACTGCTAAAACGTTTGAAACGTTTGAGATCTCCACCATTAAAGACTAAACTTAAAAGACATTCAATTTATTATTTAAAATATTGCTGACCGTTATTTGAGTTTATTGTGTAACAGTATCATCACTTGAACTGTACCCCTTCCACCGCATCTAGCCAAAAAGCCACTAGAAAAGATAAATATCTTAATTTGAATAAATTTGAACTATAACTCATTATATTCTATATCAGAAGAGGAAAAAAGACAAACTGATTCAACTAAGTGATATTCCCATGAAAAATTATAAGATGACAAGATAACAAGAAGAATGAAATACTTAAAAAATAATTAGATTTCATGTACTTCATGGAGCACCTTAAATTTCACTCCTTGTTTTCCTGTTTTGCAGGGATCTCCAGAGAAAATATTCACTATATGTAGAACTTCATATTCCCCTTGCAGATGTCTTATTTACCATTGGCAATTCGTCATCCACTATTTTCCTCTCTTCTAGTATAGATCCATTTGTCCTATCTGAACTATTGATCAATATATACTTGCGGCAAAGTTTTTCTCATTCCAAGCTCTAGAAAATCCTCAGCATTTTCATGTCTCACCTATATAATACACCACAAAATAATGATAGAGTGACACATAATTACAGATAATTTAATTCACAAGTTGAGCAAGCAATTCTCACTTGTGCTTCTAGATGGTTCAGTTTCAAGCTACCAGTTCTGATTGTATGGAAAACTGGGTATCTACCAGTTCTGTAACGCACGCCTTTCCGTAGAGTCGTTACAAATACCATGTTGCGAAAAACAAAGAGAAAAATTGTGTATTTGTAACAAATTTTCAAAAATTCTTTACTTATCATTCGAATATTTTGTAACAACTTTTTTTAGATCCGTTATAAATACCCTTATTACGGAAAACAAAGAGAACACTATGATATCAGTAACGACTTCCTTAGAGCCGTTACTAATATCTATTAAATGTAACGGCCTTATAAAGTCGTTACAGATAATCGATATCAATAATGGATCTATAGAAGTTGTTACTGATATTATTTGTAATGGCCCTATAAAGCCGTTAGATATTAAGCATTTTTTTCTACTAGTGTCAAGACAATTTTTAAAGTACTTTATAATTTTATAACTTTCACATTTTAGCTTGCAAGGGTCAACCTATAGTATTTCCCTGTTAGTCACGTGATAGGAACTTTTTCACTAGAAATATGTTATATTATACACTGCAAAAAGCACATTTAAGTTATTACATGGTACTGAAAAGTCTAATTTGGATCTTTGTATAATATTTTAAAATAATTTGAGGGGTGAGTAAAATAATAAATATCTGGTTAGTATTCTTATATTTAAATAAACATAAAATATATAAGAGAAAAATGTTACAAATAAATCAAATAAAGTACAATGTATAAAGAACGAAATTACCGAAATACAATGTTGATTCGAGACATGTGTTATAAATATATTTTCACTGTCACCTGCTTATGTTAGAGCTTATTGCATATGACTTTCTCTCAGGTTACGACGAATCTAGTGGTGTGAATTTCATTATTAATTCATTATTAATTCATATTTGAATTTGGTGTGAATTTCATTTAGATTAAATTTCACCTTAATTCACATTTGAATTTGGTGTAAATTTCATTTGAATTAAATTTTTCCAAATTATTTTTCCATTTATTTAAGGAATTAGTTTGATTCAAAAATTCTCCATGTCAATATAAATTGAAAAATTAACCTGATAAGAGGTTCAACTGTTGAATTCTACATATGATAGATATGTGTAACCTTTTAAACATTCTCTTATGAAATATATTACCTAATAGTCGTTTAGTAGATTCGATGTCCTTGAACTATTCTATCATTTTTGTAAAAGATTTTACATTTTCACACAGAATTATCCCTGATAAATGTCAAGTCCACATGGTTTTCTCCGTTTTGGTAATGAAACACGCAATTGGTTCTGTTAAAGAGTCTATAATTGAGCCGTGCAATTCTTTCGAAGCGGCCCCACTTCTCTCTCACATATGCGATCTCTTTGCTCACAAAGAATCATTAAAAGCGATTTACTTTTTCTCTTCAAAATATATATTGTTTCATTATAGGATAAATCTTGAATAATAATATTCAAAGTCAGTACAATTATGTTATCCCAGTGAACCTAATTCTTCATATATCTAGTCAACATATGTTGAATTTTCCTTCATACTAATTTATAGTAGGTTAATGTCTTAAAAATGCTTCAAACTAACTCTCTATTCAATAAATTGGTTAGTGGATCTATAATGTTATCTTTGACTTACATGGTCAAATTTGATAACTCCATTGGAGAGTAAAGTCTAATTACATTATTTTAAGACGTGTATGTCTAGAATTTCCAATGACTCTAACTTTTTCTGATTTCGAATTACTATTACGATAATTAGAAATTTTTGATGGTACATTCTTAGATATTCTTGGAACATCTTCTAATAAAAGCTTAGTCATTCATACATGCTTCACATCAAACATTTTTTTAAGAAAATATTGTTTACTTGGCTAACTAGTAAACAAAACATCGTTGAACTATTCGACTTCGTGTAAACAATTATATATTTTTTTATTGAAATATTTTATTTTTCGACATAAGTCAAAATTATAGATTATAACGTTTAATATATATCAATCATAATTTTCTTAGAAGATTTTCATATGTAGATTGCACTATCAAGTGTAAACAAATTCACTTGTAGACGTACAATCTTTCATGTAATAATATAAATATATTAATTTATATAAACATGATATTTCGTATAGTGCAATTCACATCTTTAATGAATTTAATCATTTTTCTTGTAACTTTAAATTATAAACATATCGTACAAAACACATTAATGAAATAATTTTAATTTTCTTCATTATATATATAATATATAATGATCACATTCACTTTTAATCAAATTATTATCAAATTTTCATATCATTATTATAAAATTTGTTATAAGTCAAATAAAACTTTATAAGTAAATTTTCCTTATTTATTTTATAAATTATATTTTGAAGATATTTGTTTTTTAGATTTGTATGAAAATAATGTTAAAGAAAAGACGTGTCTCCTGATTTTAAACCCTCAAATTTGAAATATATCTAAGCAAATATAAATAAAATATTTTATTGTTATATTACGCTGATCAACTTTACCTTTTGTAAGGAACATATTTATCTAATAATATATCATCATTGTAGTTATCATAATATATGCAATAATACTTTGTGTTATGATCAATAAAATATTTGCCCCCACATTCGTGTTGTTACGTACCTTTTAAAATCACACACATTTGTATGATTTAAATCATTTGTTTTATAATCAAGAAATTGTCACACAATCATTTTAAAAAATTTATTTTGTTGTACTTATCATTCAATGAATCATATAACTATATTATAAATATTTAATTGAATAAAATATAATTTCTATTAAATAGATTAAAATGTTTATTCATATAAAAACCAATACTCACATAATCTCTACATAATAAATTACAATATTTATTTGATCACATTATTTATTTAAAAGAAATTAGAATGTTTAATCAAATAAAATTCAACATGTCACATGATTTTTAGAAAAGGAATCATAATGTTTCAAATATTTTTGGTCGAAACAGCTAAAAATTTATATTGCT
Organism: Impatiens glandulifera; assembly: GCF_907164915.1. Lineage (NCBI taxonomy): Eukaryota > Viridiplantae > Streptophyta > Magnoliopsida > Ericales > Balsaminaceae > Impatiens > Impatiens glandulifera. The sequence goes on from NC_061869.1 coordinate 26,665,358, forward strand.
TGCACGTTTACATCCCATAATATCGGTATGATTGCATATTATTTCTCAAATCAAACACGACTTTTCTTATAACTATTAGATTTCAAAAGCATCAAATTAAATAAGTTATTATAACAAATCTGAACAATGTATATCAAATATATAATGAATTATAAACATAATTAAACAAATGATATGTCATATATATATATATATATATATATATTATATTTACTTCATACATCATTAAACAAATACCTTTACAAAATACATCAATAATTAATTATTATATTGACAATTTTTCTTTAATCAAATACAAAATAACTAATTATTATAAATAATTATTTATGTCATCAATTCGTCATTTTCTTAGTTTATGATAAAAATTTTTTAACTTTCCATAGAAGTTTTTATAGACCAAAGGACATATAATTTTACGACAAATTTCCATAATTATCTATTAAAATAAAATTGATATACAATAGTCTTTATCTATGTATATATACAAATAACTAGTTAATCATACTTATTATGAATTACCATTTCCACAAGTTATCATATTATTAGCTAATATGCATTAGATATATATAAACAATCACTTAGTAACACAATATATAACTACAAATGTACTTCATGTCTTAATCGAAGTAATTACATTATTGTACTTTGAACGACAATCTATATTACGACAATGCTCAAAATAAATCTGGGTGGATTGCTCTCACAGTGATAATTTTTGCGAAGATAATTTTGACTCACATAGTCGTCTCTTTGAACGCATGAATATAATGATTTCTAACACAAACTAAATCCATATTATCATCTAATGATTAATCACACAATTTTTATAAAATAAATTAAAATACTTCAAAATATTAATGACAAAGTCATTTTAGTAAATTAAATTTCTACATAAAAAACCGTTAAGCGTTAAGTGCATCAATTCATTTCATAATTTCTACACAAGAAATTAGAATAATTCCAACATCCATGAATAAAATCATTTTGACAAATTAGATTTCTTGATAAAAAAACTATTAACAACTCCCATTCATCTCATAATTTTTACACAAGAAAGTGAAACGATTTCAACATCAATGACTAGAGTCATTTTAATGAGTTTGATTTCTACAAAGAAATCATTGACTATCCCATTCATCTCATAATTTCTATAAAAGAAATTAGAATGGTTTCAACATCAATAACTAAAGTCATCTTAACGACTCTAATTTCTACCAAAAATCATTGACTATCCATTCATCTCATAATTTATAAACAAGAAATTCGAATTTTTACAATATAAATGACTAGAGCCATTTTATAACATGTCATATTTCTAAAACATAAATCATTAACTAAAATTTGATGTGAACTAGGGACCTTTCACCAAGAACTCATGCGTCCGAACTTTGAACCACTACACCAACATGCTCTTTTATTATTCTAATACTTTTATGACCTTTTGTCTTCTTTCTAAAGACAACTTATTCTTCATAGTTGAATTAATTTTGTCAACAAACAAATATATACATATTTAAAATGATAACTTAACAACATAATCAAAATATAATATATAAGAGAATACTTATGTACTTATATAAATAAATATACTCTCTTCTAAGTTATCAATTACAATATCACATTCATATTAATTATCACTCTTAATGAATTTAAGAATGATTTTATATTATAATTTATAATTTAAAACTAAAACCATATGTTTTTCAATTAGAACTAATTTTAATTACTATTAATAAATTATAACATTTAATTTTTAAAAAATTAAAAACTAACTTTTAATTACTTATTTTTTATTTTCATTTTTTAATAACAATAATTTTAGTAACTAACAAAATTTGAATTAAAAATAAAACAAATTATCGTTTTTTAATTTATTTTCTAGATAACGTTAGTATAATACAAATATACTATTTTTTTCTTAAGAATATCTATATTAACCTATATTAGCTTATAAAATTAAGCTTTCATAAATACAATGGTATTAATAATTAACATTTATATGTATACAATAAAAAAAATTATCTTTGTTAATCGATTCTTCTATTCATTTAGATGAACAATTTTAACTTGTAAAAATAAGTCAGCATCCGTTTTACAACATCCTAACTTGGACTATACAAGCTACCATATTGCTTAGTACATTAATCTGTTTTAAGATTGTTACTATCGACATAAATAAAAAATACATAAGAGAAAAATGTTACAAATAAATCAAATAAAGTAATATATACAAAGAATCAAATCATCGTAATATAATGTTGATTCGAGACATGTGTTATAAACATTTCCCTTAAAATATTTTCACCGTCTCCCGCTTATGCTAGAGCTTATTCTAGATGACTGTCTTCCAAGGTACAACAAATCTAATAGTGATTTTACACTAGAATCATCACACAACGAACTTGACCAATGTACCTAAACTATCACCGAGTTTCATATGAAAGATGTCGAGTGCAAATACTCGAATAACACTCACAAAGAATACACACAAAATTAATGAAAGAACTCATGAAATTCTAGAGTGAGAAATGATAAGATGATTTTGTTGAAATAAATTATAGTGACTGAATATATATAGTTGTAAATTAAACTCTAAACCATTTATCACTTATTTAATCCAACGACCACTAATCTATCATCGAATGACTGATATTTCTTGCTTCTTCATTTTTCAGTTTTATCTGCTAATAGTAATCTATATATATATATCTAATGATGCTTAATAAATAAAATGTAGGGTGACATTCACACTCTCACCACAATTCACATATGCTTATTATATTTTATAATAATTTCTCTCTCTTATCATAATGACCTATTCATAATTACTAATTTATCTCTTATACCATAATTATTAATTTATCTTTTCTAATTAATTTTTATTTTATTTTACTAATTTTTCTTTCCTAATTATATATATTATTTTTTTGATTAATTTTATATAAACTTATATTTAATATTATATATATATATATATATATATATATGTTTATTTATAATATACATAATAATACAATATATAATATATTATAACGTTTAAATTATTTATTAAATTTAAAATAAAATTACAAATTTCTCTTTTATATTCATATCTCTCTCATATTTATAATATATCTTTCCTAATTAATTTTCATTTTTGTAACACTAATAATTAATTTATTTTTTATTTTCTTTTTCCTCATATATATATATATATATATATATATATTTCATATTTTCTTACACATAATTTTATATATTTTTAATAAAATAAAAATTATACATATTTTAATTTATTTAAAATTAATAAGCGTTTCTCTCTCCTAAGATCTATATATAATATATTTTATTATTAATTTTATATAAATACATTTTTTTCATATTATCTTCTATGTATATTTATTATTTATATGATTAATTAACTTTAATTTATTCATTATATATTTGATTTATTATTAATTAACAATGATTAAATATTTATACATACATAAAATTTTAAATTAAATTAAAAAAACACAAGTAGTCTAATTGTTAAAGTGTTCACATTTCATATTGGAGACCAGAGTTCGAGTCTCAATTGATGCGAATTTATAAATATGTGATTGTGCATGTGGGTATGAGTGGGTGAATTTGTGGTCGATGTAGATGACATGTGTGAGTCCCTATACAAATGCTTTACAAATATGAGTGGGTAAATGCGAATGTAAATTTGTGATTGATGGGAAGGCCAAAAGTAAGGGTAAGATGACATATGCTATGTAAATTTGTGATTGATGGGAAGGCCAAAAGTAAGGGTAAGATGACATGCGAGTCCTTACATTAATGCGTGCGTGAATTTGTGATTGATGGGGAAGGTCAAAATTAATGATAATATATGTAAAAATTGCTCGAACGGAGATAATATATATAATGATGTTTAAAACTAAATATTTAGGGTGACATCTACCAAAATTTTACACATTTTATATGAATTTCTCATCAAATTCTCGCGGTACAATCGTCTCTCTTTTCTCCTTAGGTCTAGGTCTTTCTTCAATCAATTCTCATATCTCCTTAGGTATAGTTAACACGAGAATATGAGGTGGGCGTCGACAACGTAAGAGAGACCCAAAGGAAAATATCTGATCTTGATTTGAAGAAAAATGGGAAATGAATGAATACGAGGATTCGAAATTAAAAGGAAGACGAGGATTCTCTACCTCCATGGATTTAGAAAAAAATTAAAATTAATTAATTTATTTATTTTTACCCATTTTATATGAATTTCTAATCAAATTCTAACGTTTTATCAAATTCTCGCGTTACATGTTTCTCCTTTCTCCTTAGGTTTAGGTCTTTCTTAAATCGACACTCCTTTCTCCTTAGGTATATACAACACGAGAAGAGGAGGAGGGTGACTCCGACGTGATAGAGAAGGGCGACGATGACGCAACGGAGGAGGGCGACGACGACGCAAGAGAGACATAAGAGAAAATGTTTGATCTTGAATTGCAAAAAAATGGGAAGATAATGAAGACGAGGATTCGAAATCAAGAGGAAGACGAGTAATCTCTCTCTCTCCGTAGATTTAGATAAAAATAATTTATTTTTTTTTACACATTTTATATGAATTTCTCATCAAATTTTTGCGGTACAATTGTTTCTCCCTTCTCCTTAGGTCTAGGTCTTTCTTAAATTGACTCTCATTCTTTCTTAGGTATAGGTAGCACAATAAGAGGATGTGGGCGACGACGACGCGACGAAGGAGGGCGACGACGACGCGACGAAGGAGGGCGACGACGTAAGAGAGACCTAGGGGAAAAAAATCGATCTTAATTTAAAGAAAAATAAGAAGCGAAAAAAGACGAAAATTTGAAATTAAGAGAAACCTGATAATTCTTTGGCTCCAAGTATTTAATTTAAATTTTTTTTTTCTATAACAAAACCTAATAAGATATTTTATAATAAAACTATAAATAAAATTGTATTTTAATGAATAATATTAATATTTTAATTATTTATATATATATATATATATAATACAAAAATATAATAAATAGATTATATATATATATATAAATAATACAAAATATATTTAACTCTATATTTTGATATGTATTAAATAATTAGTAAATATTTATTATTTTAATTTATAATATTATTATAAATATGTATTTTTTATACAAAATATTATAAAATTTAATTATTATTTTTTTAATAAAATTAATAATTAATGTTATTGTTTAACCAAAATAAAATTATATATATAATAACACTTAAGTTTAAATATATATATATATATATATATATATATATATATTTGAAACAAGAGTTTTATGGTATTGACATAAAAAAGATGGTTCAACATTATTTTTTAATAGATATTTCACATATATTTTAATTAATAATTTGAGTTTTAATGTATAATAAACTGTTTTATTATTTCTTGAGAGGATATAATAGATGCTGAAATAATTATGTACAAAAGAGAAAAAAATACAAACATATTTTCTCAAATATTATTTTCGCCAATAGTGTGATAATTCACGTTACAAAAAAGGAAAATTTAAATTAAATTAATAGAACAAAAAAAACTAAAATTTTGAATAAATGACCATGTTTGTATTATTTTATTTTAATTGTATTTAAAAAAAGTTTCTATAAAGAAAATTATAATAAATTTGAGATTAGATAACTTCACAAAATATTAATAAAAATGGAAATGTGAAAGAATATATACACAATATTAAAATTTTTCAAACTTATATATTTAATATATATAGTGTCTAATAATTATGATATTATAAAATTAATGTCAAACACAATATAATGATAAAATTTATGTAATAAAATGTAAATAATTATTAATTTTTTATAATTCACGTGTAATAATAGAAATTAAATGTATCAATTTTTTTATAACAAAATTTAATTAAAGTGATTTTTTTTATTGTATTTAATTAAATATTTTAAAACTATTTAATATAGCCACCGTTAATATATTATATAGTGTGATTCAATATTTTTTATATAAAAATTTTAATTTTTTTTTATATATTTGTCCGTTTATATCGCATGGAAATCGCACGAAAATCATGCTAGTAATTATCCCTAACAATTGAGAATAAACAATATTAAATGTATTCAATATTGTTAATTGATTCATTCAATGAAATAATGTTAATTATTTCATTTTTATTTTAATTAAATTTCATTTTAATTCATATTTAAATTTGATGTAAATTTCATTTGAATTAAATTTCATTATTAATTTACATTTGATGTGTATTTTATTTGGATTAAATTTCAATTTAATTAATATTTGAATTTTGTGTAAAATTTTATTTAGATTAAATTAGTCCAAATTCTTATTTTCATTTAATTAATAAAATTAATTTAATTCTATTAGAGCTTTCATCATTAATTTTATTCTAATTCACTTTGATTGTAAGGATTCAGAGAGATTCAGATTAGTAGGAGATACTTAATTCGGGAGAATGCATTTGTATTTCTAGAGTCACTCATCTTTCCTTCTTTGTATAGTAAGATCAAAAAATGACAAATCTTCCATTCCCTTTTTATTGACCTCAACAAAGTAACTTTCTCTTCATTTGCAGGTTTGTTTCTTTAGACAATTCATAAGATCAGTCCTAAAAGTTGATTACTTGACCCTCCGACATGGATTTGTAGTTGTAAGTTCTCGTTACATGACACAAGCCATAATGAATAATTGATCTTATAATGAATGAATTAATGTTGGTTCTAATTGCATGTACATTTGACACCACAAAGCCAAATCCATTCTGATGTTCATCTCTAAATTAAAAGATCATTAGAAGAGGACTTCAAAGTGGTTGTGGGGATAATGTGAGTGGGTCCAAACATCTTGTTCAAGTGAGTTTCTAAGCTTAAATGCATCTCAATATTATGGTTCTACTCAATTCTATTCCTGATGTTCAACACATACAGCTAGTGAACCGAGAACCATAATTAATTGTTACTTATTAATTGATTATTCTAAATCGTTGTTATATTTATATATATGGAGCATACTTGTACTCTTATTTCTGGCTATCCTTTATCCTACTAGTCGTAAGTATGCTAGATTCATCTACTCATTTTAGGATTTTCAACACTAATTAATGTTCATTCAATCTTTGATTGTCATAATCTATTAGATAGATCTCTTGGTGGGTACAAAGCTATAGGCGACTATTACAAAGATGGGTCTAAGGATTCATGAAAGCAGAGTCATGGTTAAAGGAACCATGTGGTTCAACGTGGCAAAAATCTGTTTTGGTTCTACCTCATCAATTTCGTTCTTTTCCAAAATGCCTTTCAACTTGCTTTCTTTATTTGGGCATAAGTAATTATTAGTGACTAGTAAAAACTAGTCTCCATAATTAGTTAACTGATTTTCTTCTTGTTGTTGTGAGTATGAATTCAGGTTGAGTTATTGCTTTCATGAGAAGGTTGAAGATATAAACATTAGACTAATAATGGGGTGAGTAAATATCAAATGATGTTGTGAATTCGAGATGATAATAATGTTATAAAATTGTAAATGTGATGTTCAGTGTATACACAAAGATACTATGAAACTCTTCCTCTCTATGCATTAGTTACACAAGATGTTAAATTAAGAAGCCATTATGATATTTCTGCAATTATGATTGACTGTGTTTCTTCTAGAAAATTGATTGGATCAAACATGAAGTCAAAAATCTTTAACAAGAAAGTGATCAAGGCACTCCATAGTTGGAACTAGACACGAAAAAGAAGCAATTAAATGTGAAATGCAACAATAAGAGCTCTTATTACACCTTTTGAGCAGACTGAAACTCATGTGATCGGAATGTCACCTATTCACATGCTGTGTGGCCATATTAGAAGCGAGATCGACAACATAAATGTGTCTTTGGTCTCCAATTTACATAAGAACCTTTCCACTGGAATGCTTCTAAATTTTATTTTTTTTGAAATGTTTTGGAGAATTCCATTGCAGTTGGCATCGATTTGAATGTTTTTGGCTTTTGACGTTGATCTTACATCTATCTACACCATTTACTTCTCCTTCAAGAAAAATTTGTTGGGTTGAAGATAAAAATAAAAAAGGGAAGTTACAAAATCAAATGAAATATTATTCTTTTCTGTTTATCCCATCATACAATTACATTATTATGTAAATATATAATCAAGATATTTTTTTTCCTATCTTAGACTTAAATAATGTAACTTTTTTTTTTTTGGGAAACAGCTTAGTGCAATTTCATTAAAAAGACCCAAAAGAGGGAAAAAAATACAAAAGTTTAAGATCAGATCTAGACAATTTCTAAATTTGACAATGAAACAATAATTAAATTACAGACAATAACAATAATCAATTAGCGCCTACAGCATTTTTACTTTTATTCTACTTGTGACATTCTCAAACGAAATATCCCATATATGGCAGAGCTTTCTATTCTCTTCATTTCTTTCGATTCCTCTCCAGGATTGAATGAGTGCATTTCCATCTGAAGTTATATCTCTCCAAATATCTTCAGCGGTTCTAGTTCTTCCACTGTGAGTTCTTGAATTTCTTTCTTTCCAGATATTGTAGATTACTGCTCCAAAGTAGCATTTCAACATACTTACATAGAAGGATCTTCCTTTTGCTTTATTCTTCATCCACTCTTGGATTTCTTCCCATATTCTTGGAAAGTTGATGATCTTCATGTTTGCAGCATACATCCTCCAGATTTGTATTACAAAAGAGCATTCCCCAAATAAATGGTTTATGCTTTCCTCAACTCCCGAACATAGGACACATGTGATATCAGGAATGTTTATATATTTTCGAATTCTGTCTTTTGTTGTCAACATTTTCTTGTATACCAGCCAGAGAATAAATTGGTGACGAGGAATAATCTTTGGAGACCATACCACATTATGCCAATCTACCTCCTGTCCTCTTATTCTAACCATTTTCCATGCCTTTCCTGTAATAAACTTCTCATTGCTTTCTGTTTTCTAGCTTATTTCATCATTATTTTCATTGAGTTGCTTCTGCCTCATTAGGTTTAGGATTCTATCACCTTCTGGAATACGCCTCAAAAGTGAATCACATCTACCTTCATATACGTCTCTAAATGAGTACTTGATGTATTCTCTTCTAACTCCGTTTCCTTGCATTTCTTCTTTGAATATAATGGGAATATTATCCAGCCAATGATCATGCCAGAATAGTACCCCTCTTCCATTTCCAATTGTGATTTTCACCATTTGAAAGGTATATTTTCTTGTTTTTAGGATTTTCTTCAATGACCATGCCATTCTTTCGTTGATGTTTAGTGTCCAGATACTCTACTCTTCTTTCATAAATCTTGTATGCACCCATTTGACCCATAGGGAGTCCGCTTTTTGCTCCAACTCCCATAAGCTCTTGATGGTGAGGGCTTTGTTCCATTCAACACAACTTTTTATTCCTAGTCCTCCTTCTTCTATGGGAGTGCAAACATCCTCCCATTTGACTATTTTTCCTCCTCTGCCTTGTGTTCCCCATATGTAGTCTCTCATGATTCTATCGACTTTAGCCATTACTTTCTTTGGGATGACTATCTGTTGTGCCCAGTAGCCAATAATTCCAAAAATGACTCTTTTAACGAGCTCGATTCTACCTGCATAAGACAGTTTTTTCGTAGCCCAACCCAAAACAGAATTTCTAACCTTTTCTACCAGTTGTCTAAAGTGATTGTATCGGAGTTATTTTGGGATGACAGTGATTGTACCAGTTGTCCAAGGTATTTCACTAGTAGTTCACCTTCCTTGATTCCCATAATATTGAAAATGTTTTCTTTCCTTTCTTCGTTAACCCCTCCATAGAAAGCCTGACTTTTGTCCTCATTGATGTATAGACCTGTAATACTCGAAAAGATTGTTAGAGCTTCTTTGATTATACTAACAGATTCAACATCCGCATAAGCCACAAAAAATAGATCATTTGCAAAACATATATGGGTTATTGCTTCTTCTTTGCAGTACAGGTGAAATTTGAAATGATGACTTCTCAGAAGCATTTTTAAAATGCAGTCAAGAATTTCCATTATTAAGACGAATAAGTAAGGAGATATAGGGTCTCCTTGCCTTACTCCCCTTTCACCCTTGAAAAAGCCTCCATGAATACCATTCACGCTCACAACAAAGTGAGGAGTGGAAACACATTGCATAATCCAATCAATGAAAATAATTGGAAAACCTGCAGCAAGGAGGAATTCGTGGATTGATCCCCATCTGATCGAGTCAAAAACTTTTTTAATGTCAATTTTGAAAGCCACACGTGGCGATATGTTTTTCTTTCCATATCCATTCAATAAGCTCTGCATGAGTAGGATGTTATGGGAAATAGAGCGTTTGGGAATAAATGTTGATTGCCCTAATCCTACAAGTTTATCAATAACTGTTTTCAAACGTTGCGAAATAATTTTTGAAATAATTTTATAAATAACATTGCAACATGAAATAGGACGAAAGTCCTGAATTTTTTCCGGAATTGAATTCTTAGGAATCAAATTCAACACTGTGACGTTCCATTGCTTCAACATTTTCCTGTTTTCTTTGAAGAAGTTCGCGTTGAAACCATCTGGCCCTGGGCTTTTATCCCCTTTCATCGAAAACACAGCTTTTCTAACTTCTTCTATACTAACTATTGTAATCAATTTGTTACCACTTTCTTCACTGATTTTCCTTTGCACAATCTGTTGAAGCAATCTTCGGTTGTCCTCTATTATTGTGCTAGTTTCTATTCCAATCAGTTCTTTGTAGAAACTTATTGCTTCCTCATGAACTGCTTTTTGTCCCTGTAAAACATCTCCATTTGAGTTTGTGAGCCTTAGGACCTAATTTCTGAAATTCCTTGATGAACATTTTTTATAGAAGAAAGAAGTATTCTTGTCTCCTAATGAAAGCCAATTTTCTCTAGATTTTTGCTTAGCAAAACTTTCCTCTTTAGAACAGAGGTCTCTGAATTGCGTAAGAGCCTCTTTTTCCTCTTCCCTGTTATAAGGTAGATTTGGGGCTCTTAGTGCCTTGCTTTGTATTTCCTCTAGTTTCATTCTGGCTTCCTCTACTCTTTTAGAAATCCCACTATATTTTTTCCGGTCTAGTTTATTCAGCTTCCCTTTCAGTAATCTTAGTTTCTCACAAACTCTAAACATCTTTGTTCCATTAATTCTGATGTTCCAAGTTTCATTAAGGATTTTATTAAATTCTTCATCTTTCATCCAGAAGTTGAAGAACTTAAAGGGTTTTTTCTGTTTTTTTTCCTTTTCCCAAAAGAATTTCAAAGGGCAGTGATCAGAGATACCTAGTTGCAAAGCCTGTATTTGGCTTCTTGGGTAAAATTCCACCCATTTTTCATTCACTAGGCCTCTATCAATTCTGCTCTTTCTCATGTTGTCCGCCCCTCTTGTAGTTGACCATGAAAATAGATTACTTGAGAAAGACGGTTCAATGCAGTTTATGTCTCGAATGCATTCATTGAAATCTTGCATGTCTTGTGTTATGTCTGTCTCAGGCTCTCTTTCATTCCTGAATCTTGTAACGTTAAAATCTCCCATAATAACCCATGGTTCGTCGTCCGTAATGCTTCTTCTTAAATCATTCCAAAGTGTCTTCCTCTCTGTCCCAGAGTTGCTTGCATAAACTACCGCAAAAAATATTTTTACCCTTGTCATCAGATTGATAACCTCTGTCAAAATAACTTGCTTGCTTTCAAAAAATTTCTTGATTTCAACCCTTCTTTTATCCCATCCTACCCAGATTCTACTTTTAATCCCATCAGAGTTATGAATAAATTCCCATTCTTCTTTGAAGCAACCTTGGGCAACATTCTCTATTTGACTTTGTCTGACTTTTGTTTCAATAATTCCAAATACTGTGATTTCATTCTTCTCTACTATTCTTCTAACTTCTCTTCTTTTTATGGGGTCATTTAACCCTCTAATATTCCATGTCATTAAGTTCATTAATGAAAAGAAGATGTTCCAGCTTTACTTCCCCTTCCTTTACTTTTTCTTCCTTTCTGTTTTTCCCATATAGTAGGGCTATAAGGAATTGTATTTTCCTTAATTTTCTTACCTTCTTGTTTTTGGATTTTTGTGTTTCTCTGGTCAACTTTTTTTTGAATTGGAGATTGTACAGTTTCAATCGATTCAGCTGTCTCTTCTTTATCTTTCCCATTTCCTTCACCCACTTCCCCTTTCTTGCTTTCTCCCACACTTTCCCTTTCCACAACCTCTTCGGTATTGATTCTTGTTTCCAATTCAAGTTTCTTTGTTACCTCTTCATTCTCAGCCTTTGATTCTGAATTTCTTACCACTCTGTCTTCCTTCCCCTGTTCTTCAAAACCATGTTCTGAATTTCCTTCCTTATCTTGATCCTTCTGTTTACTCAATACTGATTCTTTAGTAACCATTTTCTGTCTTTTATTCTCAACCTTTTCCTTTTCCAACATCTCTTGTTCTTCTTTCTGTTTCTTTTCTGTCTCTGTCTTTGTCTCTTTCTCGATCTTCTTCTTCCTTTCTTCTTCAATTATTTTCGGGCACTTGTAATAGACATGTTCGAATGTATTACAGTCAAAGCATCTATTCGGCCTCCACTCATATGAGATTCTCATAATTGTGGGTTCACCTTTTCTGTCTGTTACCGTCATCTGGTATGGAAGATTTGATCTCGGGTGTATCTCAATGCACATCCTAGCATAAGTCATATGCTCACCTTTTTCTGTAGTTGGGTCCATGTAGAGTGGACTCCCCAATAGGCTCGCAAAGTGACTTAATGCTACAGGGTTATACATGTGGGGAGGGATGTTGCGCAATTGGAACCAGATTTGCGCAGTTTCTTTGGGCTTGCTGAAGAGGTTCATACCTTCTGTCCATTTTTTGAGTTTCATGTAGTTTTTTCCAACAAATGTGTTACCATTGATCATAATACTTTCGAGATCTGATCCTTCTTTGAATTTGAGAAAGTACAAGTCATGAATGTTGGATGTTACCTTTTCTAGACCATTTTCCCCCAATTGTTCCATTAGAGTTTTTTTGGTTACTAGAAATGGCACCTTGTTTCTTCCGATGAAGTTGCCCACTATGACATTCTTCCATGAATTTACGCAGTTTTCCTCAACTTCTTGGGGTAGTTTGAATTCAAACGGGGAACCAATAATTTCAACTTTTGGCATAAATGTTCCAAGAAAAATCTTTCCCCTCTCTTGAACTGGATTGTCAGCTTTTGTTTCCCCTATGTTCTTCTGCCCTACATTCTGTTTCTGTTGTTCATTCTGCTCGTTACTCTGGTTTTGCCCTGTTTTCTGATCCTTCCCTTGAGTTTTTCTTTGTTCTTCAGCTTTCTTCCAGACCTGGTCTACATTCCAATTAGAATTGTTCTTGATGAAGTAGACTCTGGTTTTGGGGCATTTAGAGAGCTCTCTCAATGTTTCAACAGACCAGCTCACAATAGTATCGTACTCCTCTTTTTTGAGGAGATTCCAGTCTTGTAGGTAATGTAGGTTGAGCTGCTCTGTATACTGTTGGCTTTTCTTTTTGCTTAAAACGATTTGGCCTTTCTTTCCCAGTATCAATAATTTCGTTATCTGATTTCTAAGTCCTTTCAGATTGACCCTTTCATTAAAACCAACCCTCCATTTCCTCGGGTCTGTTTCTTTACCCAATACTTTCGCTGCCATTCTTTGCATTTTTCCTGTTTCAACCATATTTTCTGCATTAATTCTTTCTCTTTCAATTCTTTCTGAATTATTTTCTCTGCTTCTTCGTCTGAGTCAGGTATCTCAATAGTCTCAAGTTGAATTTAATTCCCATTAGAATCCGAGTTATTGAATTGTGCATTTTTATTTCCTAGACTATTTTCCAGAACTACTCTATCTTTTCCTAGAGCATGTCCTAGACTATCACAATCTAGGCTATCAGCATGTATTCCACTAACAATTCTATTATCATTTTCATTCATCTCATGAGTGTTATTGGGATTGGTAAAAAACATACCTGGCGTGTTGACTACAAAATCTTTATTATTGCTCTTGCTCACGTCAGTCAGATTTCCACCATTTCCTCCTGGCTTTGGAGACCCATGATTTTCAAAGAGGATATTCGTATAATTCTCTCCTAAGCCTATGTGGAGGTTAGTTGCATTCGAATTTTCTATCTTAGGATCAGGGGAGCATGTGCTGGATTCACCCATTGCCCGATTAAGAGAGTTGGTCGGGCTTGTACCAACTGTTGACAAAGAGGGAATTTCCCGTACTGCTGAAGCTACAATGTTTGCAAAAGTCATATTTAAAGTGGCCGACACGGACGGATTCGTGTCAGCGAAGCTTTTAACAACTTTACAGTACACATAGGTTTGAAATTGATTTCCTGATGTACTCTAGTCTTGACCGAGAGATCGATGAGTAGATTTAGTAGATTTCTGCGAAAAGACGACCCTTCCGACCGAGAGATGAAATCACGACGCACACGGAACACGGATCGCACAAATCGCACAGATGGCACAGTTCGCACGACAACGAATGGTGTGTGATTTCTTTGCGACTGCGATCGAGGGTTTCTTCAACGACGATTACGACCGCGACGGCATATCGCGACACACACGGCACGCTGATCGCACAGTTCGCACTTCACCTGAAAATGGGACAACGGATTAAGTATGTAGCCCGCAAACACACTTAATCATTTAACCAGGCGCAGAACATGCCGCCCGACGGGCTCGAACCCAGGAACTTAGGGTTGGTATCCACCTCTTTAAATAATGTAACTTATAACCTTCTAAATTTGTCAGATTAAATAGTTAATCAATTTTTAGTATAAATAAGAACTGAATTATGTTAAAATTGATCTTATGCAGATTGAAGAAAATTGGAAAGAAAAGATGTCCGGCAGTTGATCAAAATCGGTTTGTGATCAAGTCCGGTATTATGCAAAAAGGCGCTTCGGGTTTTTATCTCCAAATCGGTATTTTATACTTCGGTGTTTTATCTTCGGTATTATATTGGAATATGATGCCTGGTTTTATAACTTCGGTATTATGTGAAAAGCGCGTACGGTTTTACAACATCAGTTTTATAAAGAAGACGTATCCGGTTATTTAGAACTTCAGTATTATATTGAACGTACCCGGTAGTTTGCAAGAATCCGGTATTTTATACAAGATCAGTTTTATGCTAACAAGCGTCCAGTTATATATATGACTTTGGTTTTGAAATAAAGTGCGCCCGGTAATTTACAAACACACTTCCGATAGATTGTGAAGTCGGTTTTGTGTAAACACGTATCTGGTAGTTTACAAGATCGATATTTTGTAAACACGTATCCAATAGTTTTCGTTTCTATTATTTTTACAAACATTAAATCGATATTTTTTGAATTCGGTTTTATAAAGAGACGCGTCCGGTTTTCTATACTCCGGTATTTAAAAGAGCGCGTCTAGTATCTTATAAGCTTCCAGTTGTTTATCCAAATTGGTTTTTAGATAAACGTAACCAGTATTTTACCAATTCAGCTCTATATAAGATGTGTCCGGTATTGTCTAAGTTCAGCATTCTGGATAAGTGCTTTCCTAAACCTGATCAATCTTAATTTGAGTTTAAGCATTCATTATGGGCAGTCTGTTACGATAGTAGGATCAAACTTATAAAAGACTTCTATGAACCAAGATAATTCAAACCCTCTCAGTTGTACGTTCCTCGTTCATCGTATTCCAATTAATGAGAATTTGGCTTACTATCATACAAGTACATATAAGATCAATGAGGATCTTCTCCAATGTACTTTCCTGGATTTCAGCCAATCAAATAAGAATTGGCATCCTGTGAAGAAATATGTCCGTTTTATGACAGTTGCAACTTGACTATTTAAGAAGAAGGTAGATGACAAGTTCCACACCGGTCTTTTACCAGATACACGATCAATTACTCCTACAATATCATTACAAGCTAAACACCGATTGTCTTACTACTCTCTCAAGCTCTAAATGTTTCAATAGATTTCAAGTTTTCTAGAGTGTTAAAATTGTATTACATACTGCCCATTATGTATGAATTGGTTAGTATTGTATTTTGACATAATTTGTTACTACTCAACAGAGTGAGTGTACTAGGAGTTCGAGAACAGGTAGTAACTATGTCCTGGTTGTTCGACTGGGTTTGTACAAGTGTTGTATTTAAACCAAATCAAGTTTGAGAAGAAAGGGTGACATAAGAGTTTCTACTCCTAATATCCATAAAACCTCTTGTCCCTTGTGTTCCCTTATTTCAATCTCATTCACATATTGCTTCAAGTCCAAACAAACTATTCTGTACTTGAACTTTGTTCAAGAATTTGTGAAGGCTTGCGTAGAATAGAAATGAATATTAACTTCTAATAGAGTTAATATCAAATGAATTGTTTAAGCGTTCAACATAGTAAGACTCTAGTCTCTATTGTTGTACCCGATCCTAATAATATTATCCTAATCAATACCATAATTAATTAAAACATTAGTTTTAATTAAAAACATTAATTTCAACACCCCCCTTAATGTTTTTGTTGGTCATGCCTAACAAATCTCATAAGTAGACGAATTTGTTCAAAGGGAAGTGCTTTAGTTGATCTCCGGTCTTTACGTGCTTGATCATCACTTCTTCATCACCAATGAAAAATCTCATAAGAAGACGAATTTGTTCAAAGGAATGTGGAGCTCTATCTTTCTTCTTTGACGCCCATGAAAAATACCTGAACCAAGTGAATAACAATACCCAAATTTACTTTTCATGTCAACCATGCTTCTAGCCCAATCGCTATCACAGAACCCAAATAACTCAATATCTTCAATATCATTTCTTTCAAATATGAGACCATACTTCACAGTCCCTTTAATGTATCGCAACACTCTCTTTGCAACTCCAAGATGAATTTTACTTGGTCGATGCATAAACTGAGATAATAAACTCGTAGCTTACATGATATCGGGTCTCGTAGTCGTAAGGTACAACAAACTCCCAACCAGACTTCTATATTGTACCACATCAGCATCACCACTACCATCATCTTTCATCAACTTCTTATTTAATACCAATGGAGTCATCACGGGAATACAATTCTCCATTTTGAATTTTGAATGAATACTTTGGACATACTTCTTTCGACAAATAAACATACCTCCATCATTTTGATCAATCTCAATACCCAGGAAGTAATGTAACAAATCCAAATCATTCATCTCATATTTCTTCATAATATCAATTTTGAACTCATTAATCATGTTTCATCATTTCCAGTAAAAATCAAGTTATCAACATAAAGAGAGACTATGAGCATACCTGATTTACGTGCTTGATGTAGAGTGTCGGCTCAGTAGGACTCCTGAAAAATCCTCTCTTGGAGAAATACTCATCAATATTTCCATACCATGCACGAGGTGCTTGCTTCAATCCGTACAACGCTTTCTTCATTTTGTATACTTTTTCTTCTTCTCCTTCAACATTGAAGCTTTGAGGTTGTACCACATACACCTCTTCTTTCAATACTCCATTCAAGAATGCAGATTTCACATCAAGTTGGTAAGCTTCCAACCTTTATAAGTAGCTAATGTAATAACATCCTTATATTTTCGTGTCTCGCAACCGATGCAAATGTCTCATGATAGTCGACTCCAGGTTGTTGAGAATACCCTTTTGTCTTGCATTTTTTAACCGAACCATCGGGACTCATTTTCGTCTTGTAAATCCACTTCAACCAATCATATCCTTTTCTTTTGGCTTCTCTACTAACTCTTAAGTTTCATTTTTTTGACCATGTTTATTTCTTCTTCCATCGCTTTCACCCAAACCTCCTCTTGAATAGCTTGTTCAAAGCTTTCGGGTTCTACAACACATAAATTACATCGAGCATATATGCATTCAAATTTCTCATTTGTACTAGAGTAAGGATCAGAATGGATAAACTCACCCCGGGTTTTGTTGTCGGAGATTGTTGATGCTCACTTTCTTTATAACCACTTTCATTTACTTATCTAGATTTTTCTCTCTAATCTTCGTCAAAAACCGGCATTTGTACATCCTAAAAACCTTTCTCTTTCCAATTCCATTGTTCTTTTCATTGAAGATCACATCCCGACTTTCAATGACCTTATTTTTCTTCAAGCTAAAAAGTCGATATCCCTTTTACTTGGTGCTATAGCCTACGAATATACATCTTTCACCTTTATCTTCAAGATTGTTTCTCATTTTTTTCGGGACATGAGCATAGAAAATGGATCTGAGCACTTTCAAGTGATTGACCGACGACTTTCTACCCCCAAACCATGACTCGAATGGTGTCTTATTTTCAACCACCTTTGTCGGACATCGATTCAACAAATAAAATGTTGTATAAGTTCTTCTCGGCAACGCCATTTTATTCTGGCGTATAATTTGTCATCAATTGTCTTTCAAGACCAATATCTTCACAATATTTCTCGAACTCCTTCGAGTTGTATTCTCCTCCTCTATCACTTATTAACCTTTTAATCATCTTACCACTTTGTCTCTCAGCAATTCTTTGAAACTTCTTGAAAATGAAAATTGCTTCCGATTTTTTCCTCAAAAAATAGACCCAACACATTATTGAAAAATCGTCGATAAAAGTGATAAAGTATTTGTTACCTCTATTAGAGTTTTTGGACATCGGACCACAAATATCGGTATGAACGAGCTCCAACAATGATTTCTCTCTCCAGGATTTCTCTTTTGGAAACGTCTCTCGATGAATTTTACCAAAAGTACATGCTTCACAAACATCATACTTGTCGTCAATATTTGGCAATCCATACACCATATTCTTTCTACTTATCAATTTCAAGCTCTCACAGTTCACATGCCCAAGCCGTTTATGCCACAACCATGACATATCTTCAACATTGACCTTCATCGATGCACAACTTGCAGGTTTAAGATTAAGAAGAAAACCACAATCAACTATTTATTATTTTTTTGTCAAAAATTTTACAATAATCATAATTGAAGTACAATGCATGATTATTTTGCATAAGTTTCCCAACACTCAGTAAATTTTGTGTTAAATCTGAAACAAATAACACTAGTAGAAAAATAGGTATCAGTAAGGGCGAAAACCGTTACTGAAAGTATCGAATGCCGTTACTGAATCATAATTGTAACGGCAAATAAAACCGTTACAATTCGTTACTGAACAATACGTTACAAAAACTTCACACGTATCAGTAACGGCTTTCGAAAGCCGTCACTGATAGTCAATGGATAACAGTAACGGTTCTAGCCGACTTAAAACCGTCACAGAAACTGACAGATATCTGTAACGGTTTTCGAAAACCGTTACTGATATTAAAAGGAACAATAGTAACGGTTCTAGCCGACTTAAAACCGTTACTGAAAGGAATTTATATCAGTAACGGTTTTCGAAAGCCGTTACAGATACCATATTAGTTTTCTGTGACGACTTTTTATTTGTTAAACCCTTACAGGAAAATTTAAGAGTAACGGTTTTTTAATTCATTAAACCGTTACTAAACCATAATCGTTTTTTTTTAAATTTTATTTTTTTCTCCAAATTTTTACCTATATCACAATCATCAATAACCAAAACCAAAAAGTACAGTCATCAATAACCAAAAACCCAAAACCACAATCATTAATTCAAAACAATAATCATCCACAAACTACAATCCATCCACAAACTACAATTTATTTACAAATTACAATCCATCCACAAACTACAATCATATCACAAACTACAATCATATCACAAATCCACAAAAACCATTAATTAACGTACTTCAAATAACAATTCAACTAACCAGAGAATACACGGGAAAGCGACGATCAAGTGGAAGGGGCATCATCTCTAGTGGGAGGGGCAGGTGGACGTGGAGGGCGACCACCGGGAACCATGGATAATAATAAGTTCATCGTCTCCCTCATCTCAAGCATCTCATCCCGCATTCTATCACGCTCTACAACTGATTGTTGCTTATCCCTTCGAGCTTCTTCACGTTCCATTTCACGCTGCTTTAGTAATTCATCACGCTGCATTAGTAATTCTTCGCGCTCCATTTCACGCTGCCTTTGTGCTTCCTCACGCTCCATTTGACGCTCCATCTAACGCTCGAGTAAGGCTTCTTCGCGCTCTCTCCGTGACTGAATCTTCTCCGCTTCACGCTCCTCTCGCATCCTCTGCATCTCCTCAAGTAATATTCGGTTTTCTTTACGGAAATGTTGCGTGTCACTGCGCGGTGTGCTAGAACCCCCACGGGCATCTGCTCTAAAACATGTAGGTGTGACACCTGAGCCCATACCCACGACTCGCCCATGTCCCTGAGACCCGAACGCACACTCAGCTAACTGCAGGTCATTCCTAGTCGGGTCTTCTTCTATAGCAGTTCGCAAGGCAGTCTACAAACACAAATTACATTTGATTACATACATAAAATAAATAAAATAAATAAAACTAATAAACACGACTTACCACTTTTTCTTGAATAATAGGGGGAACCTCCGGATTTGGATCTTGCAGAGTTGGTTTCTTTGTATGAGTGTGGAGAAATAATTCCGCAAAATTAGGCGACGTACCAGTAGTCTTCTCCTGTAAAAATATAATAATTAATAAAAACGTAAGAACATTATAAACTTTGTTATTCAATGATAAAACAAACCATTTTCTTCTCCACTTGCGAAAATGAGATGCTGCCCGCATGATTCTTGTACACAACACGCGACCTATTTTGCGCATTCACATTACTTGTTTTCTGCAAATAAGAAAAGATTTGTGTTTAATGAATGATTAATTTCAGATCTCTTTATAAAAATTAACTTACCTTGAACTCCGGAGTGAGAAAGCGACGATCAAGAAGATAATGCCAATCACTTAGTTCAATCTCGGGAGGGGGATTTGCCCTAATCGCAGCCTCGTTACCTTCACGAGATTTAACGTACAAGGTGTTCCATTGACATCTCCACCTATCCCATAATTTGTTAGCTTGAAATAAACCTTGTTTGCGATACTTGTTGATGTCATCCCCCACAGCCACGAAAGGATCCTACATAGTCAACATTAAAATACGATTATAGATTGTGATTAATACATAAAAGTTAATTATATAATAAGTTACCGTGATAGCCATCCATATGTGATCTAGCTGAGTAGAGCTCAGGTCCGGCCAACGCAAAGTCTTGTGAGGTAGTGCATTGGAGTCTCGAATGGCACTCCCAATATGCCTCGACCACACTGTCCTATTCTCGCACATGGGCTTACCATCTACCGGGTTAAAACGAAGAGTCATCTTTTGCCCCGCTTGTAATCTACCAACTGCTGTATTTTTGTTCTTGCCCCGTCTCCTCCTCGAAATAGATCCTAAAAATAAACACAAAATTATATAGGATCATAACAAATTAAATACTTAAGCAAACACCTGTACCTCCATCTTGCTCCTCAGACGGGGGTTGTGTCTCATCATCATCAGCATGATCTTCAAAGTTAGTGTTTGGTACACTATCGACATTCATCACATCATCAAGGTCTAAATCAATTTCCCCGATAGAGTTAAGTAATTGCATATGATCTTCTAAATGCTCCTCGGTCCTCTGTACAAGGTCGTTTAGCGCGCTGCTTAAACCCTTTCCTTGTATTCTTTTAGGTGCCATGATAACTGCAAATTTTGAATGTAATGTTTATAAGAACAAATTACCAGTAACCCTTTATAGAAAATAATTCAACCTTAATTAGAGTAACGGGGGTTTATTGGTGTCACAATTTTCCATTCAAGTCTTGATGCCATATCTGTAGAGTAAAATAATTGTTGTGCTTGGCTTGCCATTATGAATGGTTCATTTAATTGAGTCTGTAGAATCCTGTTGATATTTATACTAACATAACCATACTTATCAACTTTAATGCCCCGATCTTTGTGATAAACATCAAACCATTTGCATTTGAAGAGAATAACTCGTCTTCCACAAAAGAATATCACTTCTATGATTTCATTGATCACTCCATAGTAGTTAATAGTCTCGACCCCATTATTACCAACAACCAAAACCCCGCTATTTTGGGTAGTCAAGCTCTCGTCATGTTTTTCAGTGTTAAACTTGTACCCATTTATTTTGCACGAGTTATATTTCTTTGCATACAATGTAGGCCCACGTCCTAAAATCTTAAGATTCGTTGTCCTATCGGATTGATCGGTTAATTGCTCCACCTATATATTAATTAGAAATTATTGTTAAACTAATTGTCATATACTAAAAAAGAAAATTGTTGAGACGATTACTTACTCTTTCTTGGAAATATCTAACATATTGTTTATCCCGAGCCTCATTGGAAATATTAGGAGGGCATGATTGAACAAAATCGCTGCGCAAATGATAGATTAAATTATTACTTAAATCATACCTATATAAGATGTAATTAATGGACTTACTTATAATATTCTTCAGCTTCGCGACAATTTTTTAAAATGTACCAATGAGCACGCTCACGATCACCCGGTTGATATGTGTATGATGTGCCATTAGATAAGTCTTCCATAGCGATGAATATGGAGAATGTTGTACTTGTATTTATCGATTCATCATCTGACTCTTGATCGTCCAAATATCGGGCACACATGCTCATACTCTCATTCAAAAGGTAACTCTCGTTGATTGAACCTTCTGGAAAGTTCCTGTTCCTAAGGTATTTCTTGAGTGTGCTCATATTTTGTTCAACTGGATACATCCATCGATACTGAACCGGCCCTCCAAGACAAGCTTCAAAAGCTAAATGAACTGGCAAATGCACCATTATATCAAAAAAAGAAGGTGGAAAGATCTTCTCCAATTTGCAAAGTGTCAAGACAATGTCGTCATGTAATGTTTCCAATTGCCCGCGTTGTAAACTTTTTTGGCAAAGCAACCGAAAGAACCTTGCTAAATTCACCACGGCATCGTACACATCATCGGGAAGTAGGCCACGTGTAGCTAGTGGAAGGAGATATTGTAATAGAATGTGACAATCGTGACTCTTCAATCCTGAAATTTTTTCTCCTCCATGTTTACACACGCCCCAATATTTGAACAAAAACCGTCGGGAATTTTAATATCTTTCAAAAACTGACATAAACGTTTCTTGTGTTCTGAGGACAATGCATAGGGGGGCGGCGGACACCGAAGAACACCATCAACTTCAACCGGATGTAAGGAATGTTTTATGTTCATTATGACCAAATCTTTCCTTGCTTTAATTCCATCCTTGGTCTTTTCTTTGAAATTCATTAAAGTTCCCAACAAACTATCACATTTATTCTTCTCAATATGCATTACATCCAAATTATGTCTCAACATCAATGATTTCCAGTAAGGCAATTGAAAGAATATACTGAATTTGTTCCAATTATCACCTCGGGATTCATGTATAACTTTCGTTTTCTTAGGCAGGTACTTTGTCAAACA
The DNA here is from genome assembly GCF_907164915.1 of Impatiens glandulifera. Taxonomy (NCBI): domain Eukaryota; kingdom Viridiplantae; phylum Streptophyta; class Magnoliopsida; order Ericales; family Balsaminaceae; genus Impatiens; species Impatiens glandulifera. The sequence goes on from NC_061869.1 coordinate 26,688,783, forward strand.
AATTTCCTTTAGATCTCGCGCCTGCAATTGAATTTCGGAACCCGATAATAGTACATGAGGACCTCTATGCTCAGTATGCCCGTCAAACGTATCGGTCTCTTTGCGCCATCGATGATTAGACGGGAGGAATCGTCGATGATTCATGTAACACTCTTTCTTGCAGTTTGTTAACCTCAAAGACGCGGTGTTCTGATTACAAGACGGACATGCCAATTTCCCCTTTGTACTCCATCCAGACAAATTTGCATATGCTGGGAAATACTTAATAGTCCACATAAGAGCTGCCCGTAAATTAAAGTACTGTTTTCTGCTTGCATCGTATGTCTTCACACCAGTATTCCACAATTCCGTCAACTCTTCAATAAGTGGCTCAAGAAATACGTCAATACAATCACTGGGACTTTTTGGTCCTGGAATGAGCATTGAAAGAAGAAAATTGTTTTTGTCCATACATGTGGTAGGAGAGACGTTGTAAGGGATGAGAATAACTGGCCAAATGTTGTACGATGTTTTTCCGTTAGCAAAAGGTTGAAAACCATCACTAGCCAAACCAAGTCGCACATTTCGAGGTTCTGTTGAGAAATTTGGGTACAAGTTATCAAAGATCTTCCATGTCATTGAATTAGCAGGATGCCTCAGCACATCATCTTCGGGATTGTTATCTTTATGCCAAGTCATGCGTGGAGCAGTTTTGGAACACATGTATAATCTTTGCAACCTCGGTATTAATGGAAAATAGCGCAGCGACTTGTTGGGTATATACTTACCATTCACCTTCGTTCGAATTGCACCATTAGATTTATTGACATTCCACCTAGAAAGCCCACAAACTTTACATTGCTGCAAATCCTTATCCTCTTTACGAAAAAGCATGTAATCATTCTTACACGCGTCAATTGTTTCGTACGATAGACCCATGTCTTTAATGAATTTCTTGCACTCATAATACGAGTTCGGTAGCTGATTATGAATTGGAAGTATTTCCTCCTTCAATAAACTCAACAATAAATCAAATGACGTGTTTGTCCACTGACCTACATTCTTTATGTGAAGAAGTTTAAGAAGAGTTGAGGCTTTGGAAATGCGAGAACCTTCATACAAATGTAGCTTCGAATCGTCCAACAATGTGTAAAACGTAGCATCATCAACGAAAGGCTCATTTTCACTCGGATGTTCATTATCAATGTTGACATTAGGGTACAAATCACCAATAATATCTTCCATTAGATGATCCTCAGCAATAATATCTTCCATTAAATGATCCTCACAAACTTCAACCGGTTCGTCTTTCATGGTAGTAGTCTCGTTATTTGGTGGTTCATTGATCGGTTCGTCTTCAATTTCATCATCTGATTCATCTTCCTCCACATTCTCGGTAACAACATTTACATTTTGACGTCCAATTGATCTCTTTTCACCGTGAAAATACCAAAAACCATAATTTGGTCTTATTCCGTATACAATCAGATGGGATCTAACCACATTCTTATTCTCATATACGCGATTTGCACACCTTACACAAGGACATGCAATCGATGATCTACCCGTAGACCTTTCAGCAAATTCTATGAATTTGTCAACCCCCGCACTATATTTAGGATCGGTACGAAGTATAGTCATCCATGTTTTGTCTGGGATTTCTATCTAACCTAACATACAAATTAATAATCCAACAATCTAACATCAATAACCTAACATACAAATCATTTATTAATCTAATAATCCAAACATGCAATAATCTAATAAACTAACAATCCATCAATAATCTAACTTAATCTACCAATCCAACAACCTAATATCAATAATCAAACATACAAATCATTTATTAATCTAATAATCCAAACATGCAATAATCTAACATACAAATAATCTAACTTAATCTACCAATTATCCAATAATCTAACATACAAATAATCTAACTTAGCATTCAATATTATCTAACCTAACATACAAATTATACACTAACCTAACATCAATAATATACTAATCTAACAATGCTAATCCAATAATATACTAATCCAATAATATACTAATTTAACAATCAAATAAGAACTAACCTGGATTTGAAAGGGCAAACTTCAATCAGCGACAGAAACACAAGGGCAAATTCAAACGGTGAAAATTGATTTTTCTGCAAATAGAATGAAAAAGATTATATATTGAGAAATAATCCAACATAGTCCTATTTCAAATTAACTATTTCTTAATAAAACAATTTTGCTGAAATAACTTGAAACATTAAGTGTTTATTGAAACATCAGTATATTATTTGAAGGAGTAAATGCAATAAATTGAACAATTTGAATAATGCAATAATGTCCAGCAAAGAAAACACTAATTAATGCCTTAGAATATGGTTAGTGCACATACCATAACAAATTATGAAACAAACTCTATGTGAAATTCTATTCTCTTATTTTCCTATATAAAAAGGGTAGAACCTAAACCTAAATTATATATCTATCACACTTCATTAGCTATGAATAACGAATATTTGCATACTTCTATTATTTTCACAAAAATCCACATACAATAGTGTAAATCCACATAAAGATCAAAAGATATGTTTTCTGATATATATAAACTTTACTCAATAACCAATCTAAAATTGTTCATAAAAAGATAAACCAATCTAATATAAACTTTACTTTGCAAACATATCCCTTTTGTTATGACCTAATAAACTGTTAAAGATCATTCACTAATAAATCACTAGATAGTTTCCACACTAATCAGTGATCCCATCAAAACTAAAGGGATACATATATCAATCAATACTTAACTGACTCAAATAAGAATCAACTAGTCTCAAATTCAAACTAAAACTCTAACATAAATCAATTTGAACCTAGAAAAAAGCTAATTCTTAGTGAAAATTGTCCTAAATCCAATTCTGGTAGAGTTCATCTAAATTATGAAGTCAATTCAATTGATTCTAAGTAAAATAAATCGGTTAAACGGGAGTAAGTATACCTTCGGCAATAATATTGAACAAATTGAAATTGCAGTCAAGCAGAAATTGCAATCGGTTTTGTCAATTCAATTGATTCTCTTCCTTTTGTTATGACTTAACATATCCCATCAAAACATATCCCACTACATAAACAGAATGATAAACAGAATGTTAATAGAATGAACAAACAGAATGTTGTATCATATATTCCTTTAAAGAGGATTTTCTATATGATAATGAACAAAAATGGAATGCAGAACATACCTGGCGTGAATGATGAATGCAGGATGATCGGAGTCTTCAACCGGCAGGGCAAACGGCGACGGTGATTGATTGTAGAGTGTGCGGCCGGCGGCGGTTTGCGGGTAGAGAAGAGGGAAGAAGAATAGGGAAGAGAGAAACTTACCTGAATGCAGGATGATCGGAATCTTCTACTGGCGGCGTCAGATGATCGGAAGAAAGCGGGGGCGCGGAAGAAAACGGAAGAAGAAAGGAAAGAAAGAAAAGAAAAGAAGAAGGGAAAAAGAAGTCGGCGCGGGAGTTATTACAGGATATCTGTAACGGTTTTATAGAAAACCGTTACAGATACTTATAAAGAATTTGAAAAGACGGCTCAGTATCTGTAACGGTTATATAGAAAACCGTTACAGATAGTATATTAGTAACGGTTTCCCTGTAAAACCGTTACTGATATCCTTCATTTAACCGTTATAAAGAATGTCGTATCTGTAACGGCTTCCGTTAAAACCGTTACAGATACTAGTCGAAAAAGTAAAAGACGGTCCAGTATCTGTAACGGTTGTCAAATATCCGTTACAGATACTTTATTAGTAACGGCGTTCTTTAAAAGTCGTTACTAATATCCTTTACTGAAACGTTAGAGGGAGGTTGTATCTGTAACGATTTTTAACAAAACCGTTACAGATACTAGTAGATGAAATTAAAAGACGGTTCCGTATCTGTAACGGTTGTCAAATATCCGTTACAGATACTATATTAGTAACGGTTTTCAAACAAAACCGTTACTGATATTGAACAACTAAAACGTAAAGGAATGTCGTATCTGTAACGGTTTATATAGCTGTTACAGATGTACTAACGGTTTACTATAACCGTTACTGATAAAAAATAATAGTAAGAGCGTCCGAACGCCGTTACTAAGAGTCGTTACTGAATACATTTTTTCTACTAGTGTAACACATCATAGATTAGCAATTTACCTTTCTTTGAATCTACGACAATCGTACCTCTTCCATTTGATTTCACCACAGAACCATTACTCATTGTGATCCGAGTTGTGTCGCTCTTGTCAATTTTTCAATATATTTACTCATTTCCGGTCATGTAATTTCTGCACCCACTATCAACATACCACACGTTATCATTTTTTCTGATAGCCATTGACATGCAAAAAATTTGATTCCATCACTTTCACAATTCTTTTTCTCCTCGGTATAATTGTCCTGCTCTATACTTTGATCTCGAAAATCCTTTTACATATGATCATACCTTTTGCAATTAAAACATTGAGGTTTACCTTTGTGATAACAATTTTCTTCAACGTGTCCCGATCTTTTACAATAATATCAGAAAAATTTGTTATCATGGAAGTTTCTACCTCCCCCTCGGCCAGACCCTCGACCTCTTATTATTATATATGAAATCTTGGATAACTTTGTTATAGCCTTCGAAAGAGGTTACCTGAAAGTTCCTTCTCTACTGTTAAACATGGTGATAACTTTCTCCTTGGATAATTTGGTGTACTGTATTACACCTGTAAGTTCTATATTTGTTTATTGAATGATAAATTTCTTCAGCTAGTTATTACCCCTTATTTATTTTTGTTCAGTTTTTCTCTATGTAATTTTGAAGGGTATTACATAATTCATTTGTAATTTTTGGGTTTGATATATAACCTATTATCTTCTATTGGAATGTTCTCTATTTTGATCATTTAAATCTTGAAAACATTGAAACAAAATATTTTATAATAGTGGATGTTTTTAAAAATATTAATTAATTTTAATATTCTATAAATATATATGTATACACATTCTATATAGACGTTAAAATTTATCGACATATTGTTTTTTAAGGCTATGGTTTGGGCCGCCGATATTTTGTTATCTATGGAGATGGTTTGAGTGGTTGATAATTGGTTATCTATTGCTCTATGGCGCTATGGCGCCCGTTTAGTTCGTCAACATTTAGTTATATATGGCGATAGGGTTTGAGTTATCAGCATATAGAACTCTATGACGACGATTTTGTTATGATATGTATCTCCCAAATCCGACCTACCTGAAACGATCTGTAAAAACACTAAAGAAAGAAGAACACAATAAGACACTGATTTATAGTGGTTCACTCAAATTGCGCTACGTCCACTTCAGCCACAATCAGATTTTACTTTGAAGAAGAAGAAGGAATACAAAGTTTTTGCCTCACACTTTATCTCTCTAGAAATATGTCACAATCTTGTAAACCCTTAATAATCACATATTTACAGGGTAAACATTCATGTCATAAATTTAAATAACTCTTGGTCAGGCTCAAGCCCAAAACTAAATACAAACTCAATAAACTCTAATTAACACTTGTAGAGTTTATTATAAGTGTAGGCTCCAAAACTCAACAATCTCCCACATAGAGACTGACTTCATCATCTCTCGATCTGTGGCGGCTTTCCATCTGGTGTCTTAACGAAGAAGACCAACTGAAGTTGCACACAACTTCAGTTTCTTATTTGTCACAACTTTCATCAGCATATTAATTGGATTCTTACTCTCGAGAATCTTCTCAAGAGCTAATACTCCATTTTCTAAAGCTAACCGAATGAAATGATAATGAACCTGTATATGCTTTGTCCTTCCAAGATAAATTGGATTCTTTGCCAAATGAATGGCACTCTGATTGTCGCATTACAACACACTTCCCTTATAGTCTTGACCCAATTTTCGTAAAAAGGGTTGTAACCCCATCATCTCCTTAGTAGCCTCTATCACAATAACATACTCTACCTCACAACTGGAAAGAGCACCAATTTTCTACAATTTTGAAACCCAACTAATTGCAGTACCTCCTAGAGTATAAATATATCCTGTTGTGATCTTCCTACTATCAACATCACCACCATTGTCAGCATCAATATATCCTTCCAAACCTATATTAGACTTTCGAAACCACAAAGCGAGACCCGTACTTCCTCTTCAGTATCGTAGTATCCACTTTACTACTTTCCAATGTTGTTTACCCGGGTTGCTCATGAATCTAATAACATCTCCCACTACATGTGCTATGTCTGGTCTTATACAAACCATCGCATACATCAGAACAATGGCCTTGTAATTTTTCTCCTCCTCTGTTGAAGGCGACTGATCTTTAGATAGTCTAAAGTGACTAGCTAAGGGGTAGTAACTGGTTTTGCATCATACAAGTTGAACTTACTAAGAAATTTCTTCACATATTCTTCTTGTGAAATCTTGAGAACTTCTCCATCCCTAAAAATTCTCATCTCAAGGATTTGTTTTGTAGCACCCAAATTCTTCATTGCAAACTTTTCAGACAATTCTTTCTTGAGCTTGTTAAACTCATACAAGCTTGCTTCAGCAATCAACATGTCATCAACGTAGAGTAGTAGAATAATATACGATTTATCAAACCTCTTGATATAGAACCAATGATCAGATTCACACCTCAAAAAATTGTTACTTTTCAAGAAGTTATCAAACTTCTTGTACCATTGACTTGGAGCCTGTTTCAAACCATACAGACTTTTCTGAAACTTACACACAAACTCATCTTTTCCTTTGATTTCAAATTCTTCTAGTTGTCGCACGTAAATTTCTTCATCTAAATCACCATGAAGAAAAACAGTTTTGACATCATTTGTTGAAGATGAAGGTCTTTTTTCACAATCAAACTCAAAATAGTTCTGATTTTCATCAATTTAACTACTAGAGAGATGATCTTATTGTAGTCAATACCTTCTTTCTGTTGAAATCCTTTCACAGCCAATCTTGCCTTGTACCTCATGGTTTTATCATGTTATTCGTTAATCCCGAAGATCCATTTGTTGTAAAGTGTTTTCTTTCCCTTTGGTAGCTTAGTGAGCTCCCATGTCTGATTCAAGTCAAAGAGTCCATCTCATCTTTCATCGCAGACTCCCACCTAACCGATTCATCAGATTGTATTGCTTCCTCATAGCATTCAGGTTCACTTCTATTTGTCAACAATATATAATTCAGAGATGGAGACCACCTCTAGACTGGTTTTCGATTCCTTGATGATCTTCTCAACTATATAATTGGTGTTTGCTGATTTGTATCTCGGACCACGTTCTCAACAATTTAATTTTCAACAACACACTGGTCTTCTTCAACAGTCGGTATATATTCAGATGAAAATTCCCTCAAATCGATCATACCAGTCTCTTTCCACTTGGAATCACCATCTGATGCCTTTCCAACACAATCTTTGTAGAGAACCTGTTCATTGAAGATAACATTTCTGCTACGAATGATCTTTTTATTGCTCCAGACTTCTTCAGGTATTCTAAATTTAAGAGGAACAGAGGGTCCCCTATTTATCAAGTAGGCAACAGTTTTGATAGCTTTTGCCCAGAAGGTTTTAGGCAGCCCTACATTTAATCTCATGTTCCTAGCATGTTCGTTCCATGTTCGATTTATCCGTTCAACTACTCCAATCTTTTGAGGTGTTCGAGGAACAGTCTTCACCATACTGATCTCATTTATATTACAATATTCTTTGAAATCTGAACTGATGTACTCTCCTCCGTTGTCCGATATCAAGCATTTAACCTTCTAATTTGTTTCATTTTCAACCAAAACCTTCTACTTCGTGAAAATAACAAATACTTCAGCCTTGTGCTTCATAAATTAACACAAACTTTTCTTGTTGAATCATATATAAAAGTCACATAATAGTATGATCCTCCAATAGAAGAAACATGTGTAGGTCTCCACACATCAGTGTGTATCAACTCTAGCCTTTATTTCTTAAGCTCCTTCCCAATCTTTAAGAAACTCACCTGTTTATGTTTTCCAAGAATGTAGTTTTCACATAACTAATGTTCAACAAACTTTAGTTCTGGAATCTGTCCATTCTTCAAAATAATTTTTATCATTTTTTTTGCTTATATGGCCCAACCTACAATGCCATAACTCATTATTCTTTGAGTCATCAACTACAATAACAACTGTTTCTCTACAAGTTGAAGTCGTGTATAACGTTCCTGTTTTGTGACCTCGAGCCACAATTTTTGCTCCTTTAGTCACTTTTCACGCACCATTTCCACAACTGAAATTGTGACCTTGTTCATCAAGTTGTGTAACATAAATCAGATTGCGCATTAAACCTGAAATGTGTTTCACCTTATTAATCTTTCAAACATAAACATTTTTCATCTTCAATTTGATATCCCCATGCCAACAATATCCAGTGGCTCACCATATGCGAGATAAACTTTACCATAGTTTTCTGCAACATAATTCTCCATTAATTCTTTGTGGGCAGTGGTGTGGAAAAACGCTCCCGAGTCCAAAGCCCATGAATCTATGGGGATATCAATAGACAGAAGTAACGCATCAGTGAAATTTTCTATAACAACGTTGGCTGCATCATTTTTATCATCACCGTTTCTCTTCGGTGCTTTGCAGTTCCTCTTCAAATGATCATGTTTACTACAATTCCAGCACTTAAATGTCCGCCCAGACTTGGACTGACTCCTCTCGCTCCTGCTCCTTGACATAAATCTGCTCTTACCTCGGTTGAAATTTATATAATTACATCTACTCATGTTTTCCACATTTAGAGCACAACTTTTAAACGTTTCACCAGAATCAATTTTACGAACCTCTTCAGCAAGAATTCGATCTCTAACTTTAACAAATTTTAGTTTAGCATTTCCAACTGAATTACTAATTGTTGCCCTCATAGGTTCTCAGCTATTTGGTAGATATGCTAACAAGATCAGGGAACTAACTTCATCCCACAATCAATCTCAACAGATAGTAGTTAATTCACAATTGTATTGAATTCATTCAAATAAGTAGTGATAGAGATACCATCAACTATTCTTAAGTGAAAGAGTCGTTTCATTAGATGTACCTTGTTGTTAGAAGATGGTTTCTCATACTTATTTGAAAAAGCTTTCATCAGACCATGGTGGTCTTCTCATTTGCTACATTGTGAGCAACGTCTTAGCTAGCGTCAATCAGATAACACCCAAAACCTGTCTATTAAGGAGTTTCCATTCAGATTCATCCATCTTCTCTTATTTCTCACTCAAAGGAACATGAAGCTTCTATCAATAGAGATAATCTTCAATTTGCATTCTCTAGAAGACATAATCTGTCCCATCGAATCTTCCAATCCTATATTGTTCTCACTTGCCATCGTTTCCAATGCTCAGATCTAGCATAGCTGCTCTGATACCAGTTGTTAGGATTTGTATCTCCGAAATTCGACCTACCTGAAACGATCTGTAAAAACACTCAAGAAAGAAGAACACGAGAAGACACAAATTTATAGTGGTTCACTCAAATTGAACTACGTTCATTTCAACCACCACCAGATTTCACTATGAAGAAGAAGAAGAAATACAGAGTTTTTTGCTTCACACTTTATCTCTCTAGAATTATGTCAAAAACTTGTAAACTCTTAATATTCACATATTTATAGGGTAAACATTCAGGTAATAAACTTAAATAACTCTTGGTCAGACGTAAGCCAAAACCAAATACAAACTCAATAAACTCTAATTAACACTTGTAGAGTTTATTATAAGTGCAAGCTCCATAACTCAACAGGTTTAAGCTGTTGACCTAGAGAACCATTTATGAGGGTACAAAAATGGTCGGTTATTGTGTTTCGAGTAAAAATGATAAGGTCAATAACGACGAACAATATTACATTATAGTGACAGTTTATAACTCCACCCGACAACCATTATAATTGCCATATAAAATGCAATAAATGATACAAGAATAATATATATATATATATAAAAGAGTGTTGTATGAGCATTATATATATAAAATGCATTATAAAAACTGTTAATATCTAAAAAAAATGTTCGAAGAGACCTGTGAAAAAAAGGCGAAAAATCAAATTACGCAGAAAATGATGAAAATTAACATCTGGATTGAAAATATTTTTGTGATTTTAAATATATCGATTTTATAATTTTTGGACAAGCGATTTAAAAATGATGACTTTGTAGAGTTTGAGAAAAATTTAAGTTTTCGACCTTGCCTTATCAAAATTATTTGTTGTGTTTTTTTTTCAAATATTATTTTCATTTTTTTTGAATTTATAAGAAATAATTAAAAGCATGTAAACACAAAATAAACAAAAAAAGAAAATGCAAAAATAAGAATACAAACAGATCCAAGCGTCTAGGGTTAGTTCCGCACCTGAATCACGAACAATGTTCAAGTGAAGAGTCGTCGCATGTAAAAAAAACTCTGTCGAGGCGTCGATCCATGCTTCATTCGCGTGTAGGGAAAACTCGATCGGAGACACAATCTGGGTCAAGAGTGATTCTCGGTTGTTCCCTTGGTCGGAAACAATGCTGAGATTCCAACCTCGGTCGCAACACAGGTTGTGATTAGTTTACTCAGTCGAAAATGAGGCCACGATGATCGGGCTCTCTTTCGTAGATCTCCCTCCACGTTGGCTCTCAATCGGTGGGCCTAACACACAAAATATGTATTAATCTTGAGCCCGTGTCCTCGAACAAGGACCCAAGAACACGTTATAATAAAAAAAAGTTTAAATTTTAAATTTGGTGTTGTTTTATTAAAAGGTGAATGACACGTTCTCGTTTATAGAAAGTTCTTATATCATCATTACGAACGTAATATGCAAGCAATTTGATAAAAGAAACACAATAACAAAGAAGAAAATAAAAATGTCAAAAATAAAGATTAATTTAATCGCCCTTTTAATTCATTTGGTACATTTTTAGAACATTCTAAGAGTTTTGATTTTCTAAGCAAAAAGGCCTAGTATGTAATCTCGGTGCCTAAACCTAAGTGTTTTGCCTTGGATTTTTGTACCTATTATCACAAAGTTATTCAAAAACTCTATAAGGAATCCTTTCTATTTCATTCCACGTTTGTATTTTCAATTTATAATAAATAAATCTTTTACTATATTTGAATGAGCTGTTTGTATGTTGATTGAATTATAAATTGATTGCATCTTAGTTAAATTGTTAAATAAAGTTCACATCTTACAAAATCATGAAATCAACCTAGAATAAAAACAACAAAATTTGATTAAATGGTTTTAAATTGTTTGAGGACGAGGGCTCTACAACATGTATAATGTTGTATAATAAATGAATTAGAAGTTTATACCTCCTAAAAACATCTTTTAGAGCAAAATAAAAAATATTGTTCTAGAAATATTCACAATTTCTTTGATTTGATAACCGATTGATGTTATGAATGCTGATTTGATGTTGATACTGTAATGAAAACCAACGTTTTAGCCCAAAATATTTAAATTTTTAATTGTTTTAAGATACTATGTCTTTGCTGTAGTTTTTTTGTTTTATGTTAATGTCGTCCGACCGACCCATGCTTAGTTTTTAACCGCAAATTGGAGCTTCTTATGAGGTTTCTAATTGAGGAAATGACCGATGACCATTCATGGTCAATTTTCCTAGATTCTAACTTAAAAACAAATTGTTTATTTGATTGCTTTGTTTAATTTTTGTTTGTTTGATGTGTTTTTATTCATTTATAATATTTTATTTATTTCATTATCATAATAAACTAGTAAAAATTCTTAAGATATAAAAAGAATTCCGGATAAGGGCCTGATTGGTCACAAACTTGAGTTTTATATAATTTTATAGTGTCATACCTTCTAAAATTTTTGTCCAGTCGATATATTTATGATATATTTTTCAACATGTCTCTATGAACGTTTTTAAAATGTTAAAATTATTATCATGCTCTCCATGTCTCTATGAACGTTTTTAAAATGTTAAAATTATTATCATGCTCTCTTATGTATATTATGCTCATCTAATACTCTCTTTTGTATAATACTCTCTTTTGTAGGATTTTGTATATTTGCAACATGTATTTTTATTCTTTTATTAATCATTGTATTTATTCAGATATATTTTAGCTTGTTATAAACCATTACAAATATCACATTAATGTGGGCAATCATATTTACCATTAAGGTTAATATGGTAGGATAATTTAAATAATTATTTAAAAACACATAAAATATACGATTACAAATAATATTTTCTAAAAGGGTAAAAAATATAGTAGTAGACACCTTATAAGTAAACAGGCATGTGAGTATAGTGTTGAGGCCCTTTTCCACACCTAACCAAGCTTTGTGCCCATAAAATGAAATCTCTCATTCGTGGTGTTCATACACCAAAAATTATATTTTCCTAATTTTGTAAAAAAAAATCAGTTGACGACTATTTTTTCATTAGATTTTACTCTTTAAATAAAAAAATAAACTAAAAAAATAGACATATGTCAACCTATTATTTTATTCTCAATTTTGGTTGGTATTCGACGAGAAGATAAGTTATGGAGATTACTATAAAGTCTAGTTTTTATTTCAAAGACTATTCAATTTTAATAAGAGTAATCTTTTTAAGCGCCGCAAGCTAAAAATCTAAGCGATTTGTTTTTTTTTATCGTGTACAGTTTCTAGTAATTTTTTTGGGAATATTATTTCTTATCTGGAAACAAATTTTTGGCCAATACTTTTTATTTTTTTATATTTTAAAACCTTTTTGTCCTTCGTGCATTTGAGCTCCAAGAGCTCTTTACTTTGAGGTATTATAGTGTGCGTCGTGCGACATCACCTCTGTATCTAATCTTACGTGCTAAGATTCGTCAATGTGGAATGATAATTTGTCCCTTTATTGAGAGATGTTCTCTGAGCTTATAAACTTTGGAAAAAAATCAGTGTTAGACATTTCCAATTGAGTAAGGATCATGATTGGCAACGAATGGGACATTCCAATTGAGGAACTTCCTTACATCAGCGCGTCCTTCGGATCATCTTCGTCGACGGGACAACTCTCTCTTACCATGGAATCCATAGACATGAAAATCCTTATACCATTTCCTCGAGACTCATTGACTTGTTTGTGAAAAAATTGGTACTACAACCTTCGTAGTACTCGTCATTGAGATTTTCGATCATAAGATTGATTTGAACTTGTTCAGTAAGGATAGTGTCGATATCCGACACTACAACCTTCCACTTGTTAATAAAAGATTCGAACGACTCCTTTTCCCCTACTTAATGAATTTTAAGTCACACTTAGTGACTTTTAGAGTGATGTACATATTGTACCTTTACGTGAAAGCGTCACCAAGCTCATTAACTAAGGTAAACCTGAAAATCCTTTTTCCTAGGTACCATCGTGAATCTTTTCCCGTTATATAACGGGAAAACATATGAAGAAATGTGTGAATATTCAACTAGTGAGGTCCCACAACATCTAAGTATTTGTCGAATACAATGTGGGATATTAGTTTCCAAAAAACTTTTCAAGATCGGGTAACAACAACTCATGAGGGATCGATCTCTTTAAAGCTTTTATAACCTTTTTTTCCAATCATAGGTTGTTTTTAAAAGTTTAGGGTTTGCATCTTCACCTTCGTTGCCCTCAGATTAACAATAAGGTAATGGTTTTCCAAAATGTGTGATGGTACCCGTTAGTAGTGGCGACCATGACACTAGTAGGAAAAGAAGTAGAAAAGTTCCTACATGCATTCCTCTATGAAAATGGAGGATCATTAGCATTGACATGCATGGAATCCTAGCTATATGAATCATAACCGTTATTAGAATCAATGTATTTAGAGGGCTCCCATTTTTAGTAGGGACACTAGAATTTCGACCTCTAGTTGATCGAACATACGCAACGACAGAGATTTGAGCATACATGGAGTGGTAACATTGCTCATGAACTGGGATGACAATTGGATTGAATGTAATTGCATCATGCACCTGAGATTAGGCATGATGCACAAAAATAGGGTGGAATGACTCTCGTGGTTGGTTACAACCAACGATAACAACATGAGTGGGTGCCGACACTACTATCATCTTTTCAGCGTTGGCACTAAGAACATGGATGTCCTCGGAAATCTTGGTGATGGCTATCATCACGGCTTCAACATGTCCTACATCTCATTTTTCCTAGTTGGAGGGAATGGTGGAGGTGTGTTTGAACCTTCGGCCATGCTTGGATTTTTAATCACAGTAATTATGAACCTACCTGTAAGTGGGTCTGGTTGAGGGGTCGTGGTACAAGGTGTACACGAATGTCCTGAAGAAAAAGTGTCATATCAGCGTACTGTCTCAATTTCTCATTTTAAATGCATTTTACATTCATTAAAATAAATGCAAACATGTCCTAAGTAGAAATAGACGTTCAAAGTAGATAACTGGATTTTCATTGATAAAAGTTACACCACAAAGGATAGCTTTCTTACAATCATAGAGTAATGCACATGACATAAATAAAAAAAATACAAATTTATGCATAGTGTAAGCACTAAAAATTTACATTTCAGATTATTATATTAAATTAATTATTTTGAATAAATTTTTAAATAAATAAAATCAAAATAATTAACCCCATGGCAAAAAACCCAATTAAAACAATTAATTAGAATTAATTATTGTGGTAATTAGTAAAATAAAATAAGGGTTAAGGCCAAAAAAAAATTATTTGGGATAAATGTTGTACCCATTCTATCTCAAAATAATTTTAGAAAATTAAAGTAAAAAAATTAAATAATTTAGAATTAATTGTTGTATCAATTTCATCTAAAACAATTATTTATTTAACCCTAAAAATATATTAAAAAAAATAAATTTGTAAAATAATTTTCATATTTTATGTATTTATAAAGATCAAAATTAAGTCAAAAGGGTAAAAGAAAATTCAATTTCAAACAAACAATTACGGATTTAAAAAAAATTGTGATCGGATGTAACCAAAACTAGAGGAAGAACGCTACAACCAAATGCGAGGCCATCGGACGACGCCAGGATCTCATCCATCGATCTAGGTGCGCCATGTAGCCCGCTGGAATGGAGGTAACATGCGTCCGCACTGCACCCTATAAACTAACAAGACGTTAGCCCTATTAGTCAGAACGCTAACCTAATTCCCAAACACTGACTAAAGCCCAAATACGCTCAAAACGACATCATTTGAGCACAATCTTCATCTCCAATGCGACACCGAAGCAGATAAGATCAAAGATTCGTCTTTGATTTTCTCTTTTTTGAACTCCATTGTTAGTCAAGCATTTTGGATGATTTAAAGTTTGATATGATCACTCTAAGATGGTGATCATTTCTCCTAAAAGAATAGGGATGATTCATCCTATTCCGGCCAACTTGACGAAGACCATCGAAAATACCATAAATGAATTTTGGCTAATTCAATCCAATTAAAGCCTCAACTGACCTTGGGAAATTATAAATAACCCCCTAAGTCGATCCGAAGGCAAAAGATCCACTCTCCACCTACCAATCCTCGATTTCAGAAATCTACCATTAAAACTTCAAGCTTTTGTATTTTTTCGAAACTTTGGATAATCCTTAAAGCTTGTATATGAGAATTCTAACAGTTTCTCTAAGGTCTAAGGAGTGTTCTTCAATCCTTAGTAAGGTTCCAATCACCCTCTAATTCATACTAACAGTTTGAATTTAAAATTTTATATTTCAAATTACATAAGCTTGTATGCTTGCTGTTTATGGTGTTTTTATCGTTGACGATTGATCCTAGGACCATTTAGAAATTATCTAGATAAGATAGAACCGATCAATCGGTCTTACAAACAAAAACCAAATTTGAATTTTAAAATCTAAAAATCGAGTTTCCTGTTCTTGGGTTAATTATGTTGAATCATAACTTATAAATCATCCCAACATGATTGTAATAGTGTTGAGAAACTATTTGGATCATGTTTGATCCATCCCGATCATGTTTAATTAAAATCAAATATTCAAAAATAATTGAAATTTATGTGTTCTTAAATTGGTCAAAACGATTAGTCAATGTTCTTGTTTTGGTACCAATCAAATATATGTAGTATAATGAAGTTATTGGATAGCTCGTTATACTTCAAAACAACTTTAAAATAAAACCCAATTTTTAATCACAATCTGTTTTGAACAAATTGATTATCATCCAAGTTGATTCATACCTTGCGATGATGATCAACATGTTCTTGAGAGCTTTGTGAAGTTACCAAAACCCTTGGATAAAAGAATCTGAGCTTTGTGAAATTAAATTTTTAGCTTGGATTCTTTGTTCCAAGGGTTTGGGTAACTTCACAAATCTTACAGGAACATGTTGATCATCATCTCAATGTATTAATCAAACTGAATGATGATCAATGTTTTCAAAAATGTTTGTGATAAAAAATTGGAGTTTTGATTTTAAAGCTATTTTGTAGTGTAAGGTACTACCCAATAGCTTCCTTATATTGTATATACTTGATTGTTACCAAAACAAGAACACTGACTAATCATTTTGACCAATTTAAGAACACATAAATTTCAATTATTTTTGAATATTTTGATTTTGATCAAACATGATCGGGATGGATCAAACATGATCGGGATGGATCAAACATGATCCAAATAGATTCCCAACATCATTACAATCATTTTAGATTAATTGATCGGTTCTATCATTTTCAGATAGTTTCTAATTTATCCTAGGATCAGTTTCTATACATAAAACATTATAAACAACAAGCATACAAGCTTATACAATTCGAAATATACAAATTTTTTATTCAAATTGGGAATATGAATTATAGGATGATTAGAACCTTACCAAGGATTGGAGAACACTACTTGATCCTTAGGGAAGTTTTTGGGATGCACAAATTCAATCATTAAGGCCTCAAACCAAAAGTTCGAAAAATATGAAAGCTTTAAGCTTTTATGGAGGATTTTTTATTTTTTTATTTGAAGAGGGTGAGTTGATTCCTTGGATTGGGAATAACACATGGGTCTATTTATAGCTGCCCTGAGTCGGTGGAGGCTTCAAGTGGCCTAAATCAGCCAAAAGACATTAATGACGTTTTGACTTTTCTTGAGCCAATTTGTTGAATATGGATGAATTATCCCTATTTTGATAGAGTGTAATGATCACAATGGTAGGTAATCATTTCAAACATTAAATCAATCGAAATGTTTGACTAAAGGCTGAGTTCCGAATTGGAGAAATTGAAGACGGATGTTCATCTTTATCTGCCCGGCGTCGCGATGAAGAAGAAGACTAGAGATAAAAATGGTGTCATTTTGTGCGTGTCTAATATTTGCGAAGTGTTTCATTAGTGATTCGTCAATGTTTGGCATTCCGCCAGTGTTTCGATGGGCGAAGGTAATGTTTGCATTAGCTGCTCACCTACGTCCCGGGAGCGCAATACTTTTGCTACAACGGGCTACGCGACTTGCTCTTAGGCGTTGGATGAGAATCTAGCGTCCATCTGATGGATGTGGCTCCTACTGTAACTCTTCCTTCTATTTTCAGCTCCACCCGATTATAAATTTATTTTTGATAGGATCGGTGTTACCAATAGAGACTAGGGTCTGACTATTGTTAACAACTTACAATAAACTCTTCGATAATAATTCTGTGAGGGATTAGTATTTATTTCTATTCTTCACAAATCCTCCAAACTTTTGAAACGAATTCAAGTGTGGAAGTTTTCGTCGGATTTGAAGTTTTGAACAACCGAATGTAAAAGGCAGAAAATAAAGAACACAAGGAGTTTTATGAATGTTCGGAGATAAAACTCATATGTCACCCCTTCTTCCACAACCGGAATAATATCTACAAAATACTTTGATAGGATTAGTGTAATCAATAGAGACGGGGGTCTAACTATTGATGACAACTTCTGGAAAACGGTTTGATATAAATCCTGTTAGGGATTTATATCACTATCTATTCTTCACAAACCCTTGCAAACTCTTGAAGCGATTCAAGTGCGGAAACGTTTGCTCAGGTTTGAAGCTAAGAACCAATGAAAGAAGAGAAGACATAATATAAATGACACAACGATTTTTTTATGGATGTTCGGAGCAAACTCTCCTACGTCACCCCTTCTTCCAACCACCAGAAGGATTCACTATACTTATTTGAATCAAATACAGTTTACTGGCTAACTAACTGTTGAACAGAACAGACTTTGTTCAACTTACAATATGTTTAAGAATTTCACTCAGCTAGACAAATTTTGATTCGCTCTTGAACTTAAATATTTACAGATCAGAAAGTACAAGAGTATGAGATTGATAGCACCATTAGACAGTAAGAAAGGACCCAAAGTAGAAGTCAAGTGTTTATACAAAATGACAAGTAAATCTAGCAACATCGGTCCCTCCTCGCACACTCTCTCCAACAACTTGCTCCTCTCTAAGCCTCATTCCTTCAAGTGTATAAAAGCTAAGACTGAGTACCTACACCACACACAAGCATAGTGAGTCTAATGACTCAGCAAGCAATTAAGTATTTTAAAACCTTCTAGAATGCTTTGCCTTTAAAAGGAAGATATATGCATAAAAATGTTCATCATTTAAAAAGAGATGATCAGTCAATAAAAACCATTGGCATGTTTAGAAAATAAGAGTTCATGGGGCCTATATAGTAACATCTTGAGACATATTTGACCCTACACCATTCAGAGCTGATCCTGAAGGTAAGGAATCCATTTGAGCCGTATTTGGAAAAGCACACTTAGTATTCCATCCCTAAAAGCCCTTAACTTGTTTGGACCGTCTTTTAGTTGGGCAGCAGTAAATAGAGCTCATGCTAGATACTCTAGTATCTTAAATAATCATCTAGTATATTTGGAATTAACTGACTAGAGCTCATGCCAGCCAACCTCCTCCTATTTCCGTCAATACTCATTCATCAATAATATGCGCCCATATATTCATAAATCATAAGGGTTTCTGTTTTATAATAATATATACTTAACAAATCATGGAAACCCTATCATTTCTGGAAAACATGATGACCTTTGTCATACTTGAGAAAACAGATTGTTTATAAACCAAGTTTGTCAATAAAAACTATATTTTTCCATAGAAACGTGTATTTTAAACATATATGAAAATTATGCAGAAAGCACTTGAGATACATAGATATGTGTGGTGTAAGAGTGAGTTTAAGAAAAGGCTTGCCGTAATTTCGAAACTGGATAAGAAGATGGTCTTGGCTAGGGTTTTCTCTTGCTTTGGAGAAAAGCTCCTAAGTCTTTCTTAAAGAGAGAGAACTGAATTTCCAAATGAATCAAGATAATGGGGGTAGGATGAGCTAAGAGTTTCTATACTAAGTGGAAAGCACGCAGCTGGGTTAAGTGGGAAGCATGCAATGGGTTAGGGTGGAATATTATTAAGCAGTCAAGTGTTTAAATTAAATGATAAGCAAGTGGGTTTAATTAGTGACTAAAGAGGAAATTAAATTAGGATAATACTTATCCTAATTTTCTGGCGGGTCCCCTTAAATGGGTCCCTTCAACTTGCTGTTTTAGGAATAATGCCTAAATATAAATTATAAGCCTCTTCTACATGGTTTCTTCTACATATTGTTCCACAATATAATTGATACAACATTTTAAATCTCAGCCCCTAATAATAATAACAAGTCTATTCCTAAAGATGACTTATAAGTGAGTACATAAGGGTGAACATTCCAACAATGGACCCTTGACCCTACTAGCCTTTCATAATAGGAAAAGGTGAGCTTGGGAATAACAATTCTACCCTACTTATAAAAATTTCGACCTCGAAATTTAGTTACAGAACAGTTCAAGATAATTTTGTTGCATATCCTGTTCTGCTTCCCAGGTGGCTTCTTCTATTGAACTATTGTGCCAAAGCACCTTGACCATACTTACTTCCTTATTTCTTAGCTTCCTATTTTGCCTGGCCAGGATTTGGGTTGGTCTTTCTTCATATGATAGATCATTTGCTAATTGTACCTCTTCATAATGAATTACATGGTTGGCATTAGGATTTCACTTCCTCAAATTGGAGAAATGGAATATATTATGAATAGCAGCAAGGTTGGAAGGTAATGCTATTCTATAAGAAACATCACCAACTGCCTCCAGAATCTCAAAAGGCCCTATAGATCTGGGATTCAACTTTCCCTTCTTTCCAAACCTAATGATACCTTTGTAGGGAGATACTTTGAGAAATACATGGTTGCCTTTGTTGAAGATGATATCCCTGCGCTTCTTATCTGCGTAGCTCTTCTGTCTGCTTTGAACCGTTAACAACATTTCCCTAATATTGCTAACTAAAGAAACTGTGCTAGAGACGATCTCTAGCCCATTTAACATTCTTTCCACAACTTCATCCCAACGCAGAGGAGTTCTACATTTCTTCCCATATAATGCTTCAAAGGGTTCCATGCCAATAAAAGATTGAAAACTGTTATTGTAGGCAAACTCTACTAATGGAAGCCTTGATTCCCAATCACCACCAAAATCTATAAGGCATGCCCTTAGCAGATCTTCTAGGATTTGGATCACTCTTTCAGATTGGCCATCTGTTTGGGGTGAAATGCAGTACTGAATGCTAGCTTCGTCCCCAGACCCTTGTGCAAGCTTTCCCAGAAGTGTGAGGTGAAAAGAGGATCTCGGTCGGACACGATTCTTGTTAGAATGTCGTGGAGTCTAACGATCTCTTGTCAGTACAACTCCGCGTATTGATTCATTGAGAAAGTTGTCTTTACCGGTAGGAAATGTGCTGACTTAGTAAGACGATAGAGTATTACCCATATGGCATTCATTTTTCTCAACGTCAAAGGTAATCCAACAACAAAGTCCATGACAATATCGTCCCATTTCGAAACAGGTATGGGTAGTGATCAGAGAAGTCCAGTAGGCCTTTGACGCTCCACCTTAACTTGCTGGAAAGTTAAGCACTCACTAACGTACTTAATGATATCCTTCTTCATACCAGGCCACCAATACAACATCTGCAGATCTTTGAACATTTTGGTGCTTCATGGATTAATAGAATATGGAGTAGTATGTGCCTCAACCAATAATTCCTGCCTTAAAGAACATACTAAAGGTAACCATAGCTGATTCCTGTGATACACTAGATTATTCCTAGTGTTATACAAAGGTGTCTCCCTCTTCTCATCTCTTTACTTTCATAAGGTGAGTTGTGGTTCATCATCTTGTCCCAACATAATTCTTTCTACAAGATCAGGAACAATGGCTAGAGTTGCAAGAATGCAATCCTGCCTTGGCTCAATCATAGCCAAATCTAATTTTTCAAACTCTTGAATCAGGTCAAACTGGTAGTGATTTGATTAAGCGTACTTGACTTACGGCTTAAGGCATCAACTACAACATTGGCCCTCCCCAATTGATAAACAATTTCACAGTCATAATCTTTCACCAGCTCTATCCAACGCCGCTGCTTCATATTCAACTCCTTTTGAGTAAATAAATACTTCAAACTTTGATGGTCGGTAAAAATTTGAGACTTCTCCCCATAAAGATAGTGCCTTTAGATCTTAAGAGCAAAAACTACCGCTGCCAGTTCTAAGTCATGGGTGGGATAATTCCTTTCATGAATCTTCAGTTGCCTTGAATCATATGCCACTACATTCCCATTTTTCATAAGAACAACTCCTAGTCCACTCTTTAATGCATTTGTGCAAACCACAAAGTTGCGTACTCCTGATGGAATGGTAAGCACTAAAGCAGAAATCAGGCACCGCTATAACTCATTAAAACTTGTCTCGCATTGATCAGAACACACGAATTTCAAATTCTTGCGCGTTAGAGTTATAAGAGGTAGTGCTATCTTAGAGAAACCCTTGATGAACCTCCTATAATAGCCTTCTAATCCAAGAAAGCTCCTCACCTCAGTCATGCTCTTTGGCGTCGCCCACTCCTTAACTGTTTCCACCTTTGATGATCAACTTCTATCCCCTTTGCTGAGATGATATGTCCCAAGAAAGCAATCTGTGTGAGCCAGAAATCACACTTACTTAGCTTTGCAAACAACTGATTTTCTTTTAAAACTTTCAAAATTACAGCCAAGTTTTGCTTATGCTCTTCCTCCGAACGTGAATAGATTAATATATCATCTAAGAAAACCACCACAAACTTATCCAAATACGAATGAATTACACTATGCATCAGCTCCATAAATACAGTTGGTGTATTGGTTAGTCCAAACGGCTGAACCAAAACTCATAATTTCTATAGCGGGTTCGGAATGTTGTTATCTTTATATCCTCTTCCTTGATTCATAACTAATGATAACAAGATCGCAGACCAATTTTGGAAAACACCGAAGCACCTTAAAGTTGATCAAACAGGTCATCAATTATGGGCAATGAATACTTATTTTGAATTGTCACCTTGTTCAACTCCCTATAATCAATACACAACCTCTTGGATCCATCTTTCTTATTCACAAGAAGGACTGGTGCACCCCATGAAGACACACTTGGACGGATAAAGCCTTTGTCCAGATAATCTTGCAGTTGATCTTTTAGCTCCTTCATTTCTGTAGGTGCTAAACGATAATGTGCTTTTGAAATTGGCAGTGTCCCTGTCTTCAGCGTTATAGAGAACTCCACATCACGCTTTGGCGGCAAACTTGAAATATCATCAGGGAATACACTAGGGTAATCCCTTAATACTTCAATATCTTCTAACTTGAGTTTCTGCCCAACTATCTTAGCATAATTATTAGACATCACCCTGATGGTTCCTTTCAAAAACAGTTGCTGCCCTTTAAATGCAGGAATCGCAAGAAACTGAAAGGTTTTACCATTCTGATCTGTTAGCACCACTGTCTTCTTATTACAATCAACTCGCGCCTCATGACGAAATAGCCAATCCATACCTAGGATCACATCAAATCCTACCATATCTGCTACCACAAAATCTACTAACATCTTGTGGTTCTGATTATAAACTGGGAAGGCTTTATAATCTTATTAGAATTTAGGTGAGAGCCTGAAGCAAGTGATATGCTATATGCCATCATAGATTCTTCAGGTTTTAAACCAGATTTTTGAACAAAATATGCCGAAATAAAGGAATGAGTTGCTCCAGTATCTATCAAAGGGTTGGCTAAAATATTTGCTATTAGAAGATTACCCGTGATGATCATGGTCTTAGGGTCGACCTCCTCACTTGTCATCGAAAAAAACCCTCCTTGGCTCTACCTCATTCTTCTTGGGACAGTCCCTTTGGAAGTGCCCTCGTTGCTTACATATGAAACAAGCATTGTACCCTTGAAAACAGCTCCCTATATGATTCTTCCCACAGATGGAATATAATGGAAGTGGAGTATTGGAAGATTTGGTTGAGGATACTGATCCAGCAGATTGAACCGTTTTTAATTTGTAAGAGTTCCTTGGCTGCTGCGAATGTTGAGCGATAACAGTCTGGTTATAAGATGAATGGGGCAGAGTAGTTTGATTATAAGATTGATTTAAGGGCTTCTTCATTGCTGGCCCATGAAACTCTCTCCCTTGATAGCTGGCCCTCTTGGCCTGAGCCTCCTTTAAGATATCTTGGCTGTCTTTCTCAGCCATTAGAGCTCGATTAACAGTTTCCCTCATAGAAGAAGGATTGTTAAACCTCACATCCAAATGGATTGTAACATTGAGTCCCTCTAAAAGTGATTAAACTCCATGGTAGCGTTGTCGGTAATCATTGGAGCAAAATACTTGCCTCTTTCAAACCTTTTCACATAATCTTCAATACTAGTATCCCCTTTCTTGATTTCCAGAAATTCCCGCGCTAGCTTGTTTCGAGTGCTCAAAGTAAAATATTTGCCATAGAAAACCTCTTTAATTTCCCTCCATGAGATGCTGTTAAGATCAAGTGCTACCTTAGCACCCTGCCACCAAATTCTTGCATCATCTTTCAGCATAAAAGTGGCACACCTGACCCTTTCCGCTTCTGTAATCTGCATAAACTCAAATATTGTTTCTATTGACTGTATTCACTCTTCATAAACAATAGGATCTGTGCTACCCTTGAACCAACTGGCTTAAAGGTCATGAAATACTTGTATACAGGAGCTTGACCTCCCTCCTGGTGGTTATGATTATTCCCATTAGCCTCAAGTATCACTTTCATCTGCTCACCCTGAAGTCGATTTTAATCTTTCAAAGCCTCAATTAGCCATGTTAATAACGTTTTATGATCCTTCTCCGTTATTGCAGAAGAAGATGAAGAAGACGGGGCTTTCGAAGCTTTCCCCATTGTCTTAGATCTAAAATCACATATATATATATATATATCCTAAGATCACATTTAATCATAGAAAACTTACAAACATTGAGGGCGAGATCTTGCAGATGCAACTGTAGGAGTTTGAGTGTGGAAGTGCTAAGGATCGGGACCATTTCTCTGATACCAACTGAAACGTCCCTACTCATATAATATACCTACTACTAAAACATATATATCTATTTAACATTGAGATCCCTAGCTGAAGCCATATACAACTTGTTCTGTTTAAAAGATATATTTCATATATACATGCTTCTTCATACAACTACAAGAAGCTACACAAAATAACCTATACTCCATCATACTATCATGTTTCTGTACAAGTCTTATAAACATGCACCATTAGACAGTAAGAAAGGACCCAAAGTAGAAGACAAGTGTTTATACAAAGAGACAAGTAAATCTAGCAGCATCGGTCCCTCCTCGCACACTCTCTCCAATAGCTTGCTCCTCTCCAAGCCTCATTCCTTCAAGTGTATAAAAGCTAAGGTTTGGTACCTACACCACACACAAGAATAGTGAGTCTAATGACTCAGCAAGCAATTAAGTATTTTAAAACTTGCTGGAATGCTTTGCTTTTAAAAGGAAGTTATATGCATAAAAATATTTATCATTTAAAAAGAGATGACCAGTCAATAAAAACTATTGGCATGTTTAGAAAATATGAGTTCGTGGGGCCTATACAGTAACATCTTGAGCCATATTTGACCCTACACCATTCAGAGTTGATCCTGAAGGTAAGGAAACTGTTTGAGTCGTATTTGGAAAGGCACAATTAGGAGTCCATCCCTAAAAGCCCTTAACCTATTTGGACCGTCTTTTAGTTGGGAAGTAGTAAATAGAGTTCATGCTAGATACTTTGGTCCCTTAAATAATTAGCCAGTACATTTGAAATCAACTGACTAAAGCTCATGCCATCCAGTCTCCTCTCGTTTCTGTCAATACTCATTTATCAATAATATGCGTCCATGTATGCATAAATCATAAGGGTTTCTGTTTTATAAAAGTATATACTTAATAAATCATAAAAACCCTATCATTTCTGGAAAACATGATGACTCTTGTCATACTTGAGAAAACAGATTGTTTATAAACCAAATTTGTCAATAAAAACCATATTTTGCCATAGAAACATGTATTTCAAACATATATGAAAATTATGCAGAAAGTACTTGAGATACATAGCTATGTGTGGAGTAAGAGTGAGTTTAAGAAAAGAGTTGCCTTAATTTCGAAACTGGATAAGAAGATGGTCTTGGTTAGGGTTTGCTTTTGCTTTGAAGAAAAGCTCCTAAGTTTTGCTTAAAGAGAGAGAGAGAACTAAATTTCCAAATGAACTAAGGTATTGGGGTTAGGGTGGAATGTTATTAAGCTGCCAAGTGTTTAAATTAAATGATAAGCAAGTGAGTTTAATTAGTAACTAAAGAGGAAATTAAATTAGGATAATACTTATCCTAATTTTCTGGCGGGTCCCCTTACATAGGTCCCTTCAACTTGTTGTTTTAGGAATAATGCCTAAGTATAAATTATAAGCCTCTTCTACATGGTTTCTTCTACATATTGTTTCACAAAATAATTGACACAACATTTTAAATCTCAGCCCCTAATAATAATAACAAGTCTATTCCTAAAGATGAGTTATAAGTGAGTACATAAGGGTGAGCATTCCAGCAATGCACCCTTGAACCTACTAGCCTTTCATAACAGAAAAAGGTGAGCTTGGGCGTAACATCACGTCTAACTACGTATTTGTTAGACTGCACGTCTAACTACATATTTGTTAGACTGCACGTCTAACTAGCGACACATCTAATAAGCTTGTTTCAAACCAAGTCCAACTTAGCATATTTTGATGCACCTACACAAAAACAATTAGACGGCTTAGCTTCATTTTTAATCAAGTTTTACTAATACATCATTAAAATAATGTTGATCAAAATACTTTGACCTAACAATTTCCCCCTTTTGATGATGTTAAAACTTTGCATAATTAATAAGATAAACACCCATCAAATTAAAGTAACAATGACATTTGTTCACATCTCCAATTGTAAGTACCAAAAACCAAATTCCAAAAACCATGTTCCAAAAATCAAGTTCCAAAAACCAAGTTCAGAAGCCAATAAAAATAAATTTAAAGACAAGAGATTATTGTCGTTCCCTTTTCACGTTTGGATCAGCAAACTCTTCACCAGTCAAGATGTTGCGAAATTGACCACCACTAGGAGTATGACCACCTCTTCCACCACTTCCACCACCTCGGTCACCACCGCGACCTCCCCCTCTTTTGGTTGCTCTGAAACTTCCTTCATCAACGGGTTTTCTTTTTGATCTAGTTCCTTTGAAGCACCTCCTCTTAAGCTCCTGCTGCCACCTCCTCTTGAGCTTCCTTCCCCCTTTTTAACATTATCAGCATCAAGGGCAATAAGGTTTTTCTCTTTCTTAGCAGCAGCTTCAGCATTTTCCATGGTTTGAATTGATCTGGCAAAGGAATCAGCTTGTTCCATTCGTTCAACGTCAGCTCTATTCATATGATTGGTTAACTTGACTATTTGACCTTGAACAAGATTCATTCCATCCATAACTTCCTGATGAAGATCCAGGTTAAATTCCCTTTCACAATCAAACTTTTCAGACTGTCTTTTGAAGAAGTTCTTTTCGAATTTGGAATAGGTGTTGTTGACGATGTTGATCTCATAAGTGTTTTTCTTCATGGTTTACTCTAATTCTTTTTGAGTTGGAAGAAAAGAAGAGAATTCTTTCTTGTTTGAGCTATTACCCTTCTCAAGATTCATCATTCTGGACTGCATATCCAGCATATTCTTCTGAAGAGTTCTCATCATCTCTGCCATAGACTTTAACAGCTTTGCCACTCCAAGAGAGGTTTCTTCAGTAGATGACACTTCTTGAGAGTTGGCAGGAGCGGTTTGAATGGGACTAACATGAGTATGAACCTTCATAGAATGCTTAAACTTTTCTTCATCTCTGAGAATATCTTCACAGACCTTAAGAATCTGTTCAGAAGGTCCTTCGAAGTGAAGAGGTAGATCAACAACCTTTTCATTGATATTCACGGCTGTTATTTCAGGAGATGATCGAGGAGATGGTGAGCCAGGAATGAAGAATTGCGATAACGTTAGACCTTGTGACGAATTATCATTGTTGTCTTGTTCCCCCTCAGCGGAAGAACTCTTATCATATTCATTTTCTTTTGAGGATTCCCCCTCAGATCGTGCTTCAATAGGCTGAATAGCTTCAGCCTCTTTCACTAGAGACTTCTTTGTTTCAAGAAAAGGGGATTCCAGCACATCTGATTCCTGTAGAACAGACGGTTGAACAAGTTCGGAATTATTCTCTTCTTCTTCAATGATTGGAACAGGTTGAACGGGATCCTGAGTCTGATCAATACTTGGCTGATCCATAAGGCGTTTTTCTTCAATAGACACATTCCCCATTTCGATAAAGTGAGCAGCAGCTTGCTCATCTTCTGGTAAGATCAAGTTATTATCTCCAAAGAGTTGCATTGGCTCGTCTTCATCCGAAGAATTACCAAATGGATTCACCCCTGAACAGTTAACATTGTGAACATATCTGAAGATAGTTGAGCTATAGATTTTCATGATTTGATCAAGTCTCTTGAAGGTCTTTTCTTCTGCATCAGCATTTCTTTCCATTGGATTGAAGAGCTCGACCTCTGAGATTTGCTTCTACTAGTTCTTTCCTCTTGAGAGCTTCATAGACCTTAGAGGTTTTAGCACATTTTAGGACTTGTTTCTCCACGTAGACCAGCTTCAACCATTTTCGCTTATACCTTTTTCTTTGATAACTTGATCATACCTATTGGACACTCTGTTCAAAACCCAGGTATCGAAGATGTTAATCTTTGCAGCAGCTTTCACATTTGCTTGATCCATCATTAGATTGACAATGCAAGTTGCTTCTGAGACTTTCTCATTGGATTCGGTTGCGATTTCCTTGCTCTTTCCAATAACCTCAACAGGTTTAGGAGTTGGCCTTGGTTCACCAATATATATGCCAGCAGCACCCCTGGTGGCTCTCATGATTTCGTGAGGAGTTAGGGGCTTGGAAAAATGCTCTAATAAAGCGTTAGATTGGACTCCTTTTCCAGTGACAATGGACTTTTCTGGAACATTTTTAGATACCGGTGGCTCGCCATTTTGGCAGAATGGGAGCCTGTTAAGATATTACAACAACAACAAGGGTAGGAACAATACCCTGCTCTGTTTTTCCATTAACAATAGCTTTAACGGCTATAGGATTATTTGGGCGGACAGGAGACAAAGTCCTGTCAATATTTTCAACATTTGGACCAACTGGCTTAACAGTTGGCTTGGTAGTATGTTCCAACACAAGAACAAATGCATATTCAACTTGTTCCAACAAAGGAACACTAAACTTAGGCACTTTGGCTAGAGTGGAAGGAGGGGTTACCTTTGAGGAAGCTTTGGATGATTTAGACGCCCTAAGCGCCTTTAACTTTTCTCCTTTTGAATCGGAAGACTTCGCCGGCTTTTTCAACTGGATGGCGGAAGGAGAAAGCGGAGACATCGGGATGGATGCAAGTGAGGAGGGACCTTGCTTTGTTCTGGAATCGACCACCCCATAATCTTTCTTCGAATAACTCTTTTGGCTATTAGAACTAGCCTCTAATTTGTTTATGGTTCTTGCTCTTTTAGCCCCCGTAGATAGAATAGAAGCGGCTAGTTGCTTGGAACGAGTGACGGATCTTCCATACGTCTGTTGGCTAGACACGCCAGAGAGGGACTCCTTTGAGT
Organism: Impatiens glandulifera; assembly: GCF_907164915.1. Lineage (NCBI taxonomy): Eukaryota > Viridiplantae > Streptophyta > Magnoliopsida > Ericales > Balsaminaceae > Impatiens > Impatiens glandulifera. Next base: position 26,717,876 of record NC_061869.1, read on the forward strand.
TCTTCATTCTTGTGAGGGTGTTGCCAACGGTAAAGATGTTGAACACACGGCTAGTATTAATAGCCTCTCTTTCTCCCATAGGAACCCCCAAATATTCCATAAATCGGCTGAGTTGGGAACAAAACTCACCCTCTCTTTGTTCTTAGAGTCAATCGACCAACACAGATTACAAAAGAGCGTCGAAGCCTAGTTGACTTGATTGCCCTTAGAGATAGCCGTCATATAGTCAAATTGATCCTGACTGTAGAGATGTAATGAACCTTCTCTTCCTTGAAGAGCCTTCGCAATAATGTCATTTAAGAGAATGAGATAGGGTTTGAGAACTTTCTTACACCCATTCAGCCTGATTTCCGAACCGTCGTCCGAAAGATGAAGATTGAACGTGTGACCCTCCGATGTAAGTTCAAAGAACTTTGCATAAGATGCCTCATCAAAAGATATAACTGTTTCGTTCACTATTGTAGAGATAGAATCACCAACCATGGTTGTCGTTTTGAAGAACTCCCAGACTTCCTTCTCGTATAAAATAAAAGGGCCGTCGAGATACATTCCGAGGCCGGAATACTCTAAAGATATGAACATGTCAACCACCTCATGTTGATCAAAAGCATAAACCGAGGCAAAATCCACCTGCAAAGTACAATGACCAAGGGTAATCTTCTTGTTGGTCATTTGAGAGAAGATGAACAGACTCAAGATGAACAAAATTCTTAGAGAGAAGTTTGAAGAAAGCTAAGGCTCTTGAGAGATTTGAGAGCGTAAACGTTTCAATCGCATGCAATATGTCCTTATATAGACTTCGAAGAGTCGCATGGCTTAACCGTCACTTTTCATAAAGGTAGGACCCACTAATTAATGTTAGACGTCTTATCCCACAGAGTCATCATTAAATTTAGGGGTATATTAGTCATTCTCTTCTAACTTGAAAGACACATGTCTTCATGTTATTTGAAAGTGAATGTTTTAATGTTTGAGCGGGAAAGTTAGATGACACGGCATATAGGACATTTGTCCTTGATTAGTCTAATAGCACACGTAGTTAGACATTTTTCTTACTTCTCCAATCCATATGATATAAGCGTCTATTAGACGCATGAGTCTATTAGACGCAAGCGTCTAATCACGTGTCTTATAGATGTATAATGTCTATTAGACGTCGACGTCTAATTACGCATGAACAACACGTATTAGACGTGTGTTTGGTTAGACGTTAGCGTCCAATTGCTCTTGTCTTATAAATGTCTAAGTGTCTATTAGACTTCAACGTCTAACCGCGCAGGTTATTAACCAAGACACTTTAACTTAGAGAAATAGAGTGTGTAATTAAGAATACGTTTAAGTACATGCTTTTTCTTTTAGACAACCTTGTCTAATAGACCGATTAAAGTTTTAGTCTGTGTGCATCTTTATTTATACAATAAATTTCCCTCTTAATTTATGCATGTACAAAAAGAATGAATAAATGTTTTGAGGTCCTTAAGAACAAAAAGTATTTTAAGGCAGAAAACAATTAGTCCTTAGGAGTGGCAAGAGCCACTATTAAACTTTTAAAACATATACTCATAAGAGTATGCTCCAAGCTTCCTTCTTGCAGCTTCCTTGTATCACCTCAGATTCCTGAGCTTCTTCTTCTCTTGCCATGAAGCAAGCAACCTCATCTCACTATCACTAGATGAAGAATCAGAATCACTCTGGTTCTGTTTGTTCTTTCTGTCGCCTACCAAGAGAGCCTTCATCTCCTTTTCTTCTTCCTTCTTCTTCTCATCACGCTTCGACTTCCGACATTCTGATTGGTAATGAACTAAAATACCACAGTTAAAACACTTAACATTAGCTTTAGATTTCTTTTCATTAGTATTTGAAGAGCTTGAGTTAGAGTTGCTCTTCTTCATGAAGTTGCAAAACTTCTTCACGAAGAGAGACATAGCATTGCTGATGGGCAACTGTCGTCACTTCAGGGGCAACTGGTGGCTCTTATGCAGTCACCAAGGCTTTAGTAATGATGGTGGATAAGGGTTGATATTCTTCAATCCTTGAGTTCAACTCGAACTCATAGGCCTTGAGATCTTGTGGAGGTCTTTGGATTCCCTCATTGCCATCGTCTTTATGTCTCACTCCTTTGGTAAAGCTCGCATGACCTTGATGGAAATCTCCCTATTGCTATAGGTCTTGCCAAGAATGGATAGAGTGGAGATAACTTTGCTGAACCATGCGTCAAACTCAGTCATTGTTTCTCCAGGACGCATTTTGAAATTGTCGAACTGCTGAGTGGCAACCATGATTTTTTTCTCTTTAGTTTTCTCATTGCCCTCACATAGTTGGGTGAGTATGTCCTAGATCTCTTCGGTAGTCTCGCACTCGTTGATATAGTTGAACATGCTGTCATCAAGAGATCTATATAGGACGTCCAATGCCATGTTGTTGAGGTTATTCCTCCTCTTTTCTTCGTTGTTCCATTCGGATTTCTCCTTTTCAATCTTGACGGGACCATCTGTGATAACACTCCACTTGTCATCATGAAGAGAGAAAAGGTGAGCACGGACTCTCTTCTTCCACACAATGTAGTTTTCTTTTGAAAACGTAGGGATTGCGGTAACATTGGAATCTTTGAATATGATCAACATTCTTGGTGATAGCTTGAGAATAGAAACAGGGCTCAGATACAAATTGATAGGATCAGTGTAATCAATAGAGATAGGGGTCTAACTATTGATGACAACTTTTGGAAAACGGTTTGATAAAAATCCTGTTAGGGATTAATATCACTTTTTATTCTTCACAAACCCTTGCAAACTCTTGAAGCGATTCAAGTGCTAAAACGTTTCCTCAGGTTTGAAGCTAATAACCAATGAAAGAAGAGAAGACAAAATGTAAATGATACAGCGATTTGTTTATGGATGTTCGGAGAAAATTCTCCTATGTCACCCCTTCTTACACCATCAGAAGTATTCACTATACTTATTTGAATCAAATACAATTTATTGGCTAGCTAACTGTTGAACAGAACAGACTCTGTTCAGCTTACAATATGTTTAAGAATTTCACTCATCTTGACAGATTTTGATTCGCTCTTGAACTTGAAGATGTAAAGATCAGAAAGTGTAAGAGTATGAGATTGATAGTAGGTAAAGATTATAAAATCAGTACACTCATAAAACTTGTTGTTCACCGATAAAAACTTATAGGTCAACTGTTGTCCTTGAGGATCTATATATACAAGACAATCACCAACGGTCGAATCTTCTAGATGGACATGTGGCAAGCGCATATTGGAAAGCCTCCATAGTACAAGCGTACAACAGGCTCTGTGCACAAGGATCGTGGTCGTACCGAACTGGTAGTGCGCCGAATATTCTTTTGAAACTATCCTTTACCAAACAAGTAGTGGAGGAATATTCGTGTACGTGGCATTCTTTCATTGGGTACAGATAGCTAGCGTACTGGACAACAAGGATGAGTGGAGCAGGAGTAGCATACAACTAGTTGATCGTGAGTAGACGGATGCTAACTTCAAGTAGCTGCTGAAGAAAGGCATTAGACGTGCTTCGCTAGACTGCCAAGTCTAAGGAAGTTAGACGCCCACGTCTAATAGCGAGATCCATTAGACCACCAAGTCTTATGTAATTAGACTGCATGTCTAACTATGTTTCACTTCAGACTTGTCTGAAGAAGTTAGACACCAGTGTCTAACTTTCATCTATTAGACTACACGTCTAACTACGTATCTGTTAGAATGCACGTCTAACTACGTATTTGTTAGACCGCACGTCTAACTATGTATCTGTTAGACTGCACGTATAATTACGTATCTAATAGACTGCATGTCTAACTTTGTATCTGTTATACTGCACGTCTAACTACGTATCTATTAGACTGCACGTTTAACTACGTATCTATTAGACTGTACGTCTAACTACGTATTTGTTAGACTACATGTCTAACTACGTATCTGTTAAATTGTACGTCTAACTATGTCTGTTAGACTGCATGTCTAACTATGTATCTGTTAGATTGCACGTCTAACTACGTATCTGTTAGATTGCACGTCTAACTAGCGACACATCTAATAAGCCTGTTTCAAACCAAGTCTAACTTAGCATAGTTTGATGCACCTGCACAAAAACAATTAGACGACTTAGATTCATTCTTAATCAAAGTTTTACTAATACATCATTAAAATAACGTTGATAAAAATACTTTGACCTAACATACTTTGAATTGAATACAACTCACTGAGCTAGTTAACATTCTATTAAACTGATCAACCTCTGTTCAACTTACAATGTTCTCACAGTTATACAGTAATTGAATTTCCCTCTTAATATTGAAAGATGTAAGAAGTAAGTAAGAGCAAGAGCAAGATTGCAGGTAAGGCAGTAAGTTAGGTAATTTGTAAGTGAACAACTTGGTTAGTATGTAATTCAATGATTCGTCAGTTGTCCTTGAGCATCTATTTGTAGTAGAAGGACACCAACGGTCAAATCTTCTTTGTGGACACATGGCATGTGTCCGTTGGACGACCGCCTATAGTACTAAAGTACAACAAACTTTGAGCAATTGGATCGTGACCATAACGAACAAGTAGTGCTCTGGATATCCTCTAATATTGTCTTGTACTGGACAGGAAGTTAAAGACTATTTGCGTACGTGGCGATAATTCATTTGATATAATTAACTGGCTTGTCAGACTACACGAGTGGAGAAGGAGTACAAGATAACTAGTTATAGGTGGTTAGACATATGCTTTCTTTAGACGACTACTAAAACAAGGCATTAGACGTGCTCCTTTAGACCTCGTCTAACTAGGCATCCCTTTAGACCTCGTCTAAAGAAGTTAGACATCCTCGTCTAACTACGCATCCCTTTAGACCTCGTCTAAAAGAGTTAGACGTACTCGTCTAACTACGCATCACTTTATACCTCGTCTAAATGAGTTAGACGTACCCGTCTAACTACGCTTCCCTTTAGACCTCGTCTAAATGAGTTTGACGTCATCGTCTAACTACACATCCCTTTAGATCTCATCTAAAGGAGTTAGACATCCTCATCTAACTACGCATCCCTTTAGACCTTGTCTAAAGAAGTTAGACGTCCTTGTCTAACTACGCATCCCTTTAGACAATGTCTAAAGGAGTTAGACTTCCACGTCTAACTACGCATCCCTTTAGACCTTGTCTAAAGTAGTTAGACGTACTTGTCTAACTATGCATCCCTTTATACCTCGTCTAAAGGAGTTAGACGTACCTGTCTAACCACGCTTCCCTTTAGAGGAGTTTGACGTCATCGTCTAACTACGCATCCCTTTAGATCTCGTCTAACTACACATCCCTTTAGACATCCTCGTCTAACTACACATCCCTTTAGACCTCTTCTAAAGGAAATAGACTTCCACGTCTATCTACGCATCCCTTTAGACCTCTTATAAAGGCGTTAGATGTACCCGTCTAACTACGTATGACGTCTAAGATAGCCTTCTTTAGACCACGTCTAAAGTAGCATAGTCTTATATATGCATCTGCACAAAATAAATAGACAACTTAGTTTTATTCTATTTAAACATCATAAAAATTATGTTCTTAAGATAATGTTCCAGATCATAGCTTTTGTTTATTTATATTCCAAGTTAATTATTTCTCACTTAATTAACTCTTTTCTTTACTTTGTTTTAATTATTCCAACAATTTCCCCATTTTATATGATGTTAAAAAATATGCAATCTTTATCAAGAAAAATATACCTCCATCAAATAAGATTAAGCTCAAAGTAAATCACCAAGGTATTTAAACATAGTTTTAAAGTACAAAACAAAGAAAAGCACCAGGTGAAAGATTTAGTGTCCTTCCCTTTTTACTCTTGGATTTGCGCCGCTTTGGGGAATTGATTCTCCATTTAAGAGGTTTTGAAATCGACTGATTGCTCGATCTCCACTACTACCTCCTCTGTCGCCTCCACGACCTTGGCCTCTTTTGTCTGGTGCACAACTACCTCCGCCTCATTCAATAGTTTTTCGTTTAGATTTTGATCGAGTTCTTCGAGTAGAAGTTGCTCCCCCTCTTTTGCTTCCTTCCCCCTTTTTAACATTATTCATATTGGCAACGATAAGAGCTCTTTCTTTCTCAGCAGCAACTGCAGCTTCTTCTTCAACTTGAAATTGCCTTGCAATGGTGTCAGCGTGCTCTAATCGCTTAGCCTCTTCCCTTTTTAATGAATTAGACATCTCCATTATTTGGGACTAAATAAGTTCAATTATGGTTCTTGTCCCTTAGTGAAGCTCTAATTTGAAATTCTTTGATTCAACAAGATGATCCGACTATCGTTGAAAAAAGTTCTTTTCCAGCTTCTTGTACTGAATATGCAAGAGGTTGACTTCGTATGTATTTCACTTTAATGTTTTCTCAGTTTCCTTTTGATTGACAGACCCCTTCTCAAGATTTTCCAATCTGGAGGACATGTCCATTATGTTCTGTTGCATAGAACTTAACGCATCCATAATTACATTGCAAAAGTTTGCTCCTTTAGGAGAGGCTTCTTCGGAGGAACGAGCAGCAGAAGATACGACTTGGGAGCAAGTTGGAGTAGTGCGAATTGGGTTCACATTCAAGTTCACTTGTAAGGAATGCTCTAGTTCTTTGTCTTTTTTTTGGGGGGGGGGGGGAGAAGGAGCATTTGATACATTCCTTAAATTTTCTTTTCCATTTAAGATTTGAACACATACATGATTAACACACTCTGAAATATCTTTAGAGTGAAGAGGTAGATCAGAAACGTTCTCAACGATGTGTGCGACTGTCTTGATAGGTGAAGATGGATGAGTACTTGAAAGGATGAGGAGGTCTCAGCATTTTTATAATTTTCCCCCTCAACAAAAGGAGTCTTCATTGGAGCTACTTGCTTCAAGGGTTCCCCCTCAGCTTGTGAACCTAGTATCTGTTCGGAATTCTTTGGTGGTTTCCCCTCAATCAATAGTGATTTTTCTACTTCAGACGTAGGAGGAGCCACTTCAAATGTCTACTTCTGAGGAATGGGCGTCTGTTCAGCTTTAGATGCTACTACCTCCTCTTCTATATGGATTTCTGGTTGAACCACAACAAGGGTCTATTCAACATAATGCTGGGCAATTAGAAGCTTTTCTTCAAAAGAAAAGTTGACAAGCTTAGTGAGATAGATAGCATCATGCTCTTCATTTTCAGAAATAATTTGTTCAGCTCTAATGATTCGTAGGGGCTCGCCTTGAAGAGGAGACATGTCATAAATGTCATCGGAACTGTTGACCTCTGCACCGACTTGAACAATATTTGACCGAGATGACTCGGTGCAATGAACATATCGGATGACTGTGAAGAAATAGTCATTCAATAGCAAGGTAAGTCATTTCAGTGCATTCAGTTCTGAAAGAGCATCATTGTCAAGAGGATTTAAATTTTCCTTTCTCGCCTCAAGTAGAGGATAAAGAGAACGACCCATAACATTTGCCACAACGAGATCCTTCCTTTTGAGTGCGTCATGGACTTTAGTTGTTTTATTAATTTCTCCATTTTTATTAATTTTTTCCATTCTTTTTCGATCTCGCCACCGGAGATAATTTCATCGGATTAGGAGATTATCCTGTGATTCATCTATGTATCGAAGAATTCGATCTTATCAGCAGCTTTCAATCCAATTTGTTCCATAACGAGATTGAAGATAAGGTTGGCCTCTGGAACTTTTTCAAGAATCTCTTCAGCAACACCTTTTCCTTTTCCAGGAACTTCAGCTGGTTTGGATGTAGGCACTAGTTCTCTAATAGTGATGCCTAGAGCCCCCTTGCTGCTCTTAAAATTTCATAAGGAGACAGAGTCTTCTGAAATGCCCCTTCTGGAAGCTCAGTCACTATTCCCGTTGCCTTCTTAACGGGTGTTTCTTCAATAATTTCAATAGCAAGCGTCTCAACATTCGACTGAATGGGAGCTTGTTCGAAAGAGACAATAGAAACAGGAGTGAGAGCATTTACCTGCTCTGTTTCAACAGTTATATTGACATTACCAGTAGCATCAGTAGTTACTGATTCATCACGGAAAGTAGGCGATTCTTCCCTGTCAATACATAGAATATTTTGACCAACTGACTCAAGAGTTGGTCTTTCAGCTTGTTCCATCACAAGAACATCAATATTTGGCACTACGGTCGGGGGTGGAGGAGATTACCTTAGTAGACTTTTTGGCGACCTTAGACGCCTTCGTCTGATCAACAACAAGAGTAGACGACCTAGCCCACTTCTTTTATCAGGATGGCTGAAGGTGAAGGCGAAAGAGACGAAATAGGGATGGTGGCGAAGGGAGGATTTTCTTGTCTTGACCTTTTAGTAATGGAGTAACCTGCTCTAGAGTCCCTCCTTGGTGCTCTGTTTTGGCTGTTAGAGCTAGAAGCAGACTCCATGATAGAGGATCTATCTCTTTTAGCGCTCGTCGTGCAGTTGGAGGTAGCTTAATGCTTGGACCGAATGATCGATTAACCACTCGTATGTTGGCTAGAGGATCTACGATTCAACTCCTTAGAGACTTTCATCCTTGTTATGGTGCCTTTAACAGAAATATTAGTGAATATTCGATAGGGGTTAACAACCTCACCCCTCCCTTGGGAATGCCTAGATGCTCCATGAACTAGCCGAGTTGGATTGAAAAGCCCACACTCTGCTTGTTCTTTGAATAAATTATCTGGCAAAGATTTGAGAACAGGGTAGAAGCCTAGTTAATCGGAATACCTTTAGATATGGGTGTCATGTAGTCAAATCTGTCTTGGGTATATAGGTCGAATGAACCTGCCTTACCCTGAAGTGCCTTATTCACAATGTCGTTTAGAAGACAGAAATGAGGCTTCATGACCTTCTTCTTCCCATTTATTTTGATCGAACTACCTGATTTTGAAAAAATGATCTGCATCTCTAAAATAATATGGTCAATGATAGTAACGTCAAAGGTATGACCCTCAGACGGTAGTTCAAAGAACTCAGTGAATTATCGATTCAGAGAAGGAGATAGTTTTTCGTTCACCGTCGTCGTTATCGATTCTTCAACCACCTTCCCCGTCTTGAAGAACTCACGCACCTCTTTTTCATATAGAATATAGGGACCACTAAGATACTTACTGAGGCCAGAATACTCGAAAGATCTGAACATATCCACAATATCTTGTTGTTTGATAGAATAGACTGAATCAAAGTCTACCTGCAGAGTATTGTGAGCAAGGGAAACAATCTTCTTGTTACCCATCTTTGAATGTAAGAATTAGATTAAAACGAAGAGAATCAAGGTTTCTTAGAGAGAAGGCGGAGAGAGATTTAGGGTTTCAAGAAAATAGGAATCGTAAGAACTCCAAATAGATGCATGATGTCTTTAAATAGAATTTGAACAGTCACATGTTTAACCGTCACTTTTTGAAAAGAAAGACCATCAATTAATTTTAGACGCCTTTTCCCAAAAGCAATCATCATGAACTGAGTTTTTACCAAAATCTTAATAATTGATTGGTAGGATATATTAGTTATTTTCTTTAACATTGAAAGACACGTGTCTTCAAGTTATTCAAATTTAGAAAATGACTGTTTTATTGTTTGAGCAGGAAATTAGATGACAACGCATACTTAGTTGATAGTTATCCTCAATCGGTCCGAAGATGAAACGTCTAACAGCACATGTAGTTAGACGTCTAACTTACTGTCCACAATCTTAGCGTCTAAGTTGAATAGGCATCTGTTTAGACGCAGGCGTCTAACTACGATTGTCTTACAGACGTCTAAACGTCTATTTAGAAGGAGTCTAATTACGCTTGGACAACACGTGTCAAACATGTGTCTGGTTAGACGTAGGCGTCTAACTACGCTTTTCTTTCCGACGTCTAACCGGCGTTAGTTTTAAACAAAGACATTTATCCAACCCAGAAACACAGACTGTTTAAGAAAATACACGTATAAGTACTCGTTTTCTTTTATACGACCTCATCTATTAGACCGATTGAAGCTTTCATTTACGAACATCTGTCTGAACATAATAAACATTAAATTTCCCCCTCAATTTATGCATGTCTAAAAACAAATAAATGATTTGAGGTCCTCAAGACCCGAAAGTATTTTTAGGGAAGAAAAACAATGTAGTTTATGGGAGTGGCTTTTTGAACACGTGTGCCACTTCTTTATCTGCTGGAGTATAATCTCAAAGGAGTGTGCTCCATGTTTTCTCCATGCAGTTGTCGTGTATTACCTACACAAAATATATTTACAGCTCTTGGTACCCACATTCACTTGGGTCATCGGTCAATTAGTCCCTTAGGAATTCATATTTGAGTTATTCTGATGGATTTCCCATTTTTTTGTTGTGATTAGTGCGTATTATTTAGGCTTAGTAGACGTCTTTCTGTAAGCAGTTGATCCATTAACCTTAGAGGATTATTTTTGTTTACAAATCCTTTACTTCTTGTCAGGTTTTGGTTTGTTAGACTTGCTTGCTGCTTCCTTTCTAGGTTTCAACCAGATTACAGTTGGCTCAACATATATAATCTCATCCTTTAAGGTTAGATCCTCACAGCTTGAATCAGTTCTATTATCGATTAAACTCCCTCTGACAAAGTTTATTGGCTTAAACTTGCCTGTTGTTGTGTTTAACTTTTCACTGGACGTATCTGTGATAGCTTTGTCAAATCCTAAACCGGATTTGCATCCGTTAAGCCTTAAGAGACTAATCTGATTTTTGACAGCTTCTCCAGACCTTGTCGAAGACCTAACCACATAAGTTAGACGTTGGTTTTTCCGAAAACATTGTTTGAATCTTTTCTTTGAGTTACTCATTTTCAAATAAGAGCTTGACCATGTTGTTTTCAAAAACTTTTGGTTCAGAAGTTTGAGATAAAATAGGTTTATCGAATTTAGATTTCGACCTTATTTCATTTTGAGAGTCTGACAACATTCTGTACTCCATGACCATGTCATTGAGTGCAACAATTAAGTCATCTCGGATAAACTATTCTGAAGAGAAATCAAATACCTCAGAGTCTTCTATTTCACTTTCCATGAAACAAAAACTTCTTCATCATCACTATCGCTGGATGATGAGTCATCTAAGTCTTTGTAGATCCACTTAGCTTTGCTGTTAGCCGCCACAAGAGTCTTTAGCTCTTTCTCGTTGTTCTTCTTCTTTTTATCACACTTTGGTTTCCTACATTCTGACTTGAAGTGTCCTAGTTTATCACAGTTAAAACACTTTAAAATAGCCTTATAGTTATTCTTATCATCATTGTTATTATTTGAAGAGCTTGGGTTAGAGTTTCTCTTCTTCATGAATTTTCCGAATTTCATCACGAAGAGAGTCATTGCATTACTACTGAGCTGTTGGGCAGCCATCTTTACTTTAGTGGCAATAGGTGGCTCCTAGCGCTCACCAGTGCCTTGGTTGGAATGATAGATGTGGAGAGCTCCTTTTCATTCCTAGAGTTTATTTCAAATTCATAGGCCTTCAGATCGGATAGTAGGTCAAAGAACTTCATCTTGTTAAGATCTTTGGACTCCCTCATTGCAATTGTCTTGATGTCCCACTCCCTGGGAAAAGCACGTATGACTTTGATTGTAACATCTCTGTTGCTGGAAGTCTTGCCAAGGTGGAAAGAGTGGTGATGATCTTGCTGAATCTCCCATCGAACTCAGACATCATCTCTCCAGGACGCATCTTGATGTTGTCAAACTGTTGTGTGGTAACCATAAGCTTGTTCTCTTTGGTTTGTTCGTTGCCTTCACAGAGTTGAGTCAACCTCTCTAAAATTTCTTTGGTAGAGTTGCATGAGATGATGTAGTTGAACATGTTTTCGTCTAGAGTCTTGTACATAATATCTATGGCCATGTTGTCGAGGTTGTTCTTCCTCTTGTCTTCGCTTGTCCACTCAGATCTTTCTTTCTCCGTCTTTATCAAGCCTTTGGTGATGACAAGCCATATGTCATCATCTATGACAGATAAATGAGCATGGACTGTGTTCTTCAATACAACATAGTTTTCTTTAGAGAACATAAAAACCTTAGTTGTCGCGGCCATCGACATGATTTAGATTATATTGGTGCTTGAGAATAGAAAACGAGACTCTAATACCACTTGATAGGATCGGTGTTTCCAATAGAGACTAGGTTCTGTCTATTGTTAACAGCTTACGCTAAACTCTTCGATAATAATCTAGTATCTGTTTTTATTCTTCACAAATCCTCCAAACTCTTGAAATGGATTCAAGTGCGGGAGTGTTCGTCGAATTTGAAACTTTGAACAACCGAATGTCAAAGGCAAAAAGTAAAGAATGTAGGGAGTTTTATGGATGTTCGGAGATAAAACTCCTATGTCACCCATTCTTCCACAACCGGAAGGATATCCACTAAATACTTTCAATCGAATACAACTCCCTAAGCTAGCTAACTCTCTGTTGAACATAACAACCTCTGTTCAACTTACAATGTTCTAATAGCTAGACAATAATTGAATTTCTCTCTTGATCTTAAACGATGTAAGAAGTCAGTAAGAGCAAGACTAAGATTTTAAGTAAGGCAGTAAGTTAGGTAATTCGTAAGTGAACAACTTATTGAGTAAGTAATTCAGTGATTCTTCTAGTGTCCTTGAGCATCTATTTGTAGTATAAGGACACCAACGGTCGAATCTTCTTTGTGTACACGTGGCATGTGTCCATTGGATGGCTTCCTATAGTACTAGAGTACAACAGACTCTGAGAAATTGGATCGAGGTCATACCGAACAGGAAGTGCGCAAAATATCCTCTGATATTGTCTTGTACTGGACAAGCAGTTGGAAGAATATTTGCGTACGTGACGATCATTCATTTGATATAATTAGCTGGCTTGTCAAACTACACAGAAGTGAGTGGAGTAGGAGTAGAAGACAACTAGTTAAACGTGGTTAGACATTTGCTTTCTGCATACGGCTGCTAAAGAAAGGCATTAGACGTGCTCCTTTAGACCTCGTCTAAAGGAGTTAGACATCCTCATCTAACTACACATCCCTTTAGACCACATCTAAAGGAGTTAGACATCATCATCTAACTATGCATCCCTCTATACCTCGTCTAAAGGAGTTAGACATACTCGTCTAACTACGTATCCCTTTAGACCTCGTTTAAAGGAGTTAGACGTAACTGTCTAACTACGCTTCCCTTTAGACCTCGTCTAAAAGAGTTAGACGTCCTCGTCTAACCACACATCCCTTTAGACCTCGTCTAGAGTTATACGTCATCGTCTAACTACGTATCCCTTTAGACCTCATCTAAAGGAGTTAGACGTCCTTGTAAAACTATGCATCCCTTTAGAACTCGTCTAAAGGAGTTAGACTTCCACGTCTAATTGCGCATCCCTTTAGACCTCGTCTAAAGGAGTTAGACTTCCACGTCTAACTACGCATCCCTTTAGACCTCGTCTAAAGGAGTTAGACTCCCACGTCTAACTGCGCATCCCTTTAGACCTCCCATAAAGGAGTTAGATGTGCCTGTCTAACTACGTTTCCCTTTAGATCTCGTCTAAATGAGTTAGACTTCCACGTCTAACCGCGTATGACGTCTAAGATAGCCTGCTTTAGACCACGTCTAAAGTAGCTTAGTCTTATATATGCACATGCACAAATCAAATAGACAACTTAACTTTATTCTATTTAAACATCATCAAAATTACGTTGTTAAGATAATGTTCCAGATTAAAGCTTTTGTTTATTTCTATTACAAGTTATTTATTTCTCACTTAATTAACTATTTTCTTTACTTTATTTTAATTTCTCCCAACACATTTTTATTCAAAACATTAAGGGTTTGTTTGAAATTGATTTTTCTTTCACTCTTTTGGCTTTAATTTTGATCATTTTAAATACACAAAATATTAAATAAATATTGAAAATATTTTACCAATTTTTAAAAAATATTTTGAAGGTTAAATAAATAATTATTTTATTTGAAATGGATACAACCATTCATTCTAAATTATTTTTTTTGTGCCTTAATTTTTCTAAAATAATTTTGAGATAAAATGAGTAGAAAATTTATCCCAAATATATATATATTTATTTTTTTTGGCCTTAATCTTTAATTAATTTGATTAACTAATACAATAATTAATCGTAATTAATTATTTTAAATGAGTTATTTACCACGAGGTTAATTATTTTTATTTTATTTATTTGAAAATAAATCAAAAAAATTATTTTAATATTATAAATTGGGATGTAGATTTTAAGTGTTCTTACAAAGTATCCCTCTCAAATCAAGTTTGAATACAACAAACTAGTTTTGAAAACATTGATTCGACTATAATATCTAACACTAGGTTATCTAATCCAATTTATAATAAGGGGTTTAAAGAGATGAAACATGTAGCGTGTTGATTATTGGAGTAACTTGATCATGATGTGTATAACAGTTAGTCAAGGTACTTCCAAGCGTTGTTTTACGGATCTTTCTTTGATGATTATCTTCACAAGGATAATTCTTGGGGAATCCAGTTTTACAGTACTTAACAAAGTATCCATAAAATTCATGGGGTAAAGATAATCATAGGTATTGAAACATCAATTCCTGTGTAGCATGAATATTAACTGATTATTCATGTTTTAGTCATATATAAATAGCTAAAGGTTAACGTTATGAGAAATGTAGAAAACATGAAAGTTTTAGTAACGTTAGATGTGGGTTACTAACAAATAATATTTCGAGGGTGATCATAAACATATGACTATGAGACTTATCAACAAATATAGTTCTCGCTAAGGAAGTCAACAAACTATTCTACGGGTCTTACTATCGTGTGATCATGTATATATATGATCATGGTATCGTTAATGTTTATCGCGGAAGTTAATAAACTTTTAATGAAGATCACTCACAAGTGAGGTTGAGAACGATCATCTATAAATGATCGTGGTTCTATCAATTTATAGGCTTTCGTATCATTTGTGAATTAGGAATAAGACATTATTCGAAGAATGGGAACTTTATCGGAAAACGGGAACTTATCAAGGAACGAGAACTTATCAAAGTTCCGAACTTTATTAGAGTAACTATCTTGAGAAAAGATTTAAACTAGATCATGTACAAATGATCTCTGTGCTTGTTGACAAATGAGGTTTGAATACCTATCGAGCCATAGGGTTTGATACTTATTCGGACGATAGGATTTGAACAAGATGTACAAACGATCGATGTGCTTGTTGACAAACAAGGCTTGAATACCTATTGAGTGATGGGGTTTGGGATACCTATTCGAACGATAGGGTTTTGGAGGAATCCTATACAAGTGATATCTTGACCTATTGACAAATAGGTTTTTAAGACTAAATCGTGAACGAACAATTAACGCACCTATCCACAAATAGGGTTTAGTCATGGAGTCATGTATGAACAACGTCTCGACCTATTATCAAATAATGTTTCTAGTAGAATCATATACAAATGATGTCTCGACCTATTGACATATAAGCTTTACAGGCGGAATCACGTACCTATCAACATATATGGTTTAAATACCTAACTACAATTAGGATTTTTAGTGGAATCGTATAAAAACGATTTATCGCACCTATCAACAGATAAGGTTTTAAAGACCTAACTATTATTAGGGTTTAAATGGGATTATGTACAAACTTTCTTACATACCTATCAACAAATATGGCTTTAAGTACCTAACTATAATTAGGGATTTTAGCGGAATCGTATATAAACGATCTATCGCACCTATAAACAAATAGGGTTTTGAGAGACTCGATTTTTTTTATTTTTTTTTTGCAGTATCGTCCGTGGCTCTATTCCTTTTAAGGTAATATTTCAAAAGAATCATTGTTTCTCTTTTTTGAAAGTGTCATTCATAGCTAATTAAAATTCTTCATTCGACGATATCAAGCTTTATTTATGTTCAAATGACTCATGTTTTTGGATAAAGAAACATTTTTTGTTCCCCTAATTCCTATCCTTATTTATCTCTTTTATTTTTTTAGATTGGAATGGATATTGATCTTTTAGAATGAATCATGACGTTTACGGATTCGAAACGTATTTTCCGTCGTTTGAAATAATTGATCGCCTTTGAACATCCTTCTTTTATATTGATCGCCTTTGAACATCTTTTCCGTCGTTTGAAATAATTTTTCTTTCGTCAAGGAATAAAATTTCTTTCTTCCCAACTTTCGAGATATAGGCTATAACTTTGATCTTGTGTACAAACGATTACACATAATCATAACCCTTGAGGAAGGTGGTCAACACCTTAACGTTTTGATAAAAGAGTGCAATTTATTTTTGGTTGTTCGGCCTTAAACCACATATCTTGAAAGTTTAACTCATCTAAAAAACCTTTGGGCAAGGCTTTTGACTTTCTGCTTTGGGTTTTCATATGACATTTTTCTCTTTTTTATTTTCTGTTGGCTCGCGGGTATATCTGGTAGAATCGGTATACCCTTGTCATGCCGTATCAATAAAGACTAAGGCTTTGGTTTAATATCGGATGGTAATTTTTATACCTCAACCACTTTAGTCATTTTTTTCGTTCTTGGTGTATATCTGGTAGAATCGATACAATCTTCTATTGCTATAGAATTAAGACTAGAGTCTGAGTTGAACACGAATGTTAATATCCGTCCATGGAAATTACCTTCATCTCTGTTTGATAGTCATTACCTTCCATCGACCATTTCAAGTCCTTGCAAATACTAGTGCATAAAACATTGGATCCATCAGCCACTCTAACCGATTGCGCCTGGGTTGCCATGCTTTTGTGGCCTATTTTCTCCAAAATCCTGCTATTGATATATTGTGGGTGCTGCCTATATCAATCAGGATCAACATTAACAGGTTCCCAACTTTGCCAAGAATCTAGAGCGTTTGAAAAGTTTTAGAACCCGTCAATGCATGTAAGGATATGGTTGGTTCTTCCCCTTCCCCAAGCAACAAAGGTAGATCATCCAAAACAAATTCTTGAATGGGTTATTGGTCTTCTTGATGATTGACCGAGACCATAAATAATTTGGATTTGAACATATGGTTTGGTTGCCATTTTTCATTGCAAGTGTAGCATAGGCTCTTCTTTCTCTTTTCATCCATTTAGATTGTGTCTAATTGCTTAATGTGGCCCTAGTTTGCACTTGAAGACGACCCATATGATGAATTCTTGATGTCGGTATTGGTGCTCGGCCAGTCTGTGTTAATATTTGATGGCTTGGGCAGCAACGGTACTTTAGTGCTGTACAAGTACCCGTTGTTCATTAAGGATCGGTACGTTGCTTCTTGGACCTTAGCCATGGACATGGCTTCGTTTAGAGAGTTAGGGAATCGCAACCTGATGTAGTTTGCAATCTCCTCCCTCAAACCGGATAGGTAACAATCTATTACGTAGTCCCTTGGCAGATGATATAATTTTTGAGAGATCGACATGTATCGTAGATTATATTCTTGAACTGAACCAACCTGTTTCAAATTCATCAGCTGTCTCATTGGAGTGTCGTGTATAGAGGGGCCAAATTGTGCCAAAAGGTCTCTCTTAAACACATCCCATGACAAGGCTTCCCTATGGTTGCGGTTCTAAAGATATGACCCGTACCACATTCTTGCTTCGCTAGAAAAGTGAATGGGGTGATTTCTAGTTTAGTGGCATCCTTCGTCTTGTCCACCCTAAAGAATTGCTCGGCGGATATCAGTCAATCCTCAACATCGGGTCCATCAAACCGAGGAAAGTCGACCTTGGTTAGCCGAGTGGGAAGAACATAGTGTTGGTCGCGGTTCTGGACATGGTGATGGGGTCGATATGGAGGACCGTGGCAAGAAGGCTCATCATCATAGGGGGCGGTGCGAAGATCTTGGCCCTTACCCGACGCACCACTTTCAATCGCTGCAAGTCTTTCTTTAGCAGTATTGAATCTTATTTCCATGTTATTGCTTAATTCGGTCATCTGTTGTTTAAGGGCAGCGTTCATGGCAGATGATTCAGTCATGTGTTGGTGCAAAATGGATTGTGTAGCTGCTGATTGTTGGGACAAACCCTCAATTACGAACTTTAGCGCCTCCATTTCTGTCTGCTGGCGGGTTTCTACCATTTAGAGAATCACCCAGCTCAAATACCAATATGTTAAGCTTGAAACTATAACTTAGCTTTCTGACTTCTTTACTTCAAGAAACGAGTTCTTGATTGATAGGACCGAGTATGAAATTCTATAATCAAGCACAACGGAAATAATATGAGAAGAGAATTCGAGGTTAAAGAGTGAAGAAACAAAGATGAAAAGAGAATACTACTAGAATACACCTAGTAGTCCAAGATAGAGGTTCAAGACCGAGAGAATAATTAAGAGTAAGAACTTTCACAAAGCTTTCATTCATGTCCAAAAAGTGGTGTGGGCATCAGCATTTATAGCGACTGAATTACCCAAGAGTAGTCGGTTACAATCTTGTTACAACAACTTTTAGAAATAACAGAATTCGGTTGGGAAATATAAGAGAAGGGAAATATAACAGAATTATTAAACAAAAACATAAACTGGCCCATGTGCACAATAGGACCGAGAAAAGGGTTCTGGAATTATTGTAGGACCGAGGCCTTAATTTGTAAACCGTAACAGAATCTAAAATCAATTATTTCAAAAAAAACTCAATTGTTCTAAAAATAATTGTCTTTAAAATAAATTGTACAAAGAGCCCGTGAATGAATTTGAGAAATTTGTATATGTTCAGATTTATTAAAAGTATAAACTATAAAATTTGGGGGAGGGTGAAAAATGAGAATGCCCCTCTTGGACAAAATTATTAGAAAACACTCGATTTAGAAAAATGTGTGTCCAAACTTTAACATAGGCACTACATTTTTCAAAACACCCAATTTATAGTTTATTTTGAATTCCTTGAATGACAAGAGAACAAACTTGAGGTGTGTTTTAAGAGACCCGTGTAAATACTCTTCATTCTTCAAAGTTAATTTAGCATCTATTTGTTGACGATTCACCTTTATTTAGAATATACATCGCTCCTGTTTTATCGATCGTATAAATCGAGCCTGGGTGTTTCGATTATATTTCTATATAATTCGCATAGCCTTGGGATTGTACGTGAGTACAAATCTTGACTTAGTTTGCTGATTGTATTTTTATTACTCATCTCATTGAGAAATAAAATTTAATAATCATTTTCATCACAACTCTTCTCAGTGATTATGTTTGTCTCGATTCTTTCAGGAGCGCAAAATCTTAATGGTTAGTCTAATCACAACTCTACTTAGTGATTATTATTTATTTAGGTATCGCTCCTCAGTTTAGCGAAATACTTGATTATAACTTTGAGAACGTTGCTCTTCTATTTAGAAAAATGTTCAATTTAAGTATCGCTCCTTAGTTTAACAATATCCTTGCATATGAATTTGAAGAATGTGACTCTTCATATTAGCGAAATGTTCAATTTAAGTATCGTTCCTCGGTTTAGTAAGTACTTGAATATGAATTTTTAAGAACATCACTCTTCAGTCTAGCAAAATGTTAAATTTAATTATTGCTCCTCAATTTAGCGAAGTACATGAATATGAATATTTAAGAACATCACTCTTCAGTTTAGCAAAAAATTATTTAATCACATTTATGCTTAGTGATTATGTTCGAAGTCAGACTCCCTTAATTTTCAAGGCACAAGCATCTTCTTCATCGGTCTTGAAATACTTTCAAAAATCAGTTATGTACTTCATTCCTTAGAGTGTCTCGAGCGGAAACCACATGTACTTGATGTTCTTCGAGATTCGTGCTGGCGGTTTTAGGTACTTGTCTTTCGCCGAGACGTTTCACCCTGAGCTTCTTTGAGGGATTTGTTCGCTCGAATGCATAATCTTTCAAACATGCATCATGAGGTTGAGTCTCGCTTCTTAAATTCGAAGGTCAGTGTGCTTTAGATTGTAAGGCCTTGGGATCTTTTTATACTCAAAGTATATTTAATAGAATCAATACATTCTTGTTCTTGCATTGACAATTTAGACAATGGTCTAAATGAACAACAAATTGTGATTTCAATATCTCAACCTCTATCAGTAGTGTTCTATTTTCTTTGGCCTCTTTTCTTAGTGACATGGGTGTATCTGATAGATTCAAATAATTTGTTCTTGCTTGGAAATTAGATAAAAATCTAAATAAACAACAATGTTGTATTTCACATCTCAACCAACATAGTCTTGTTTGATTGATTTATTGCTTATCTGTTTGCTTGGAACTAGAAAGGTTCAAGGATCTAAATTGTTTTTATCTTCCAAAACTGCCCTTAATATCGATACAAGGGATTTGATTATTTTGGATAGATTTGTGATCCCAAGATTCTTTTGGCTTGAACTTTGTGGGGATGTATTTTGTCCCAGCTCAAGATTTGGCTTGTTGGGGATTTTATTATGATAGAGACCGAACTTGTCACAAGCTGCCTACGCATTCTCATAAAAAGGAGAATTCAGGTCCGAACGTAGTTATGAAATGATATCACAATTAGATTGTGATTCCATAATTCATGACCAATGGCTTCTTAAGTGTCTACTAGAATGGCCATTTACTTAAGCTGTCGGAACTTCCTTTAAGTGTTTACTAGAGTGGTAATTGGGTTAAGCTAGGGAAATTTCTTAAGTTTCTGATAGAGTGGTAATTGACTTAAGCTGAAGAAATTTCTTAAGTATCTGTTAAATGGCAATTGACTTAAGATGAAAATCTTTTGAGATCCTATGCTGCTGGAGAATAAAAAACTTTAGCCATATGTTAGACATCATATTTTGATAGGATCGGCGTAATCGATAGAGACGAAGGTCTGGCTATTGATGACGGCTTCAGATAAACGATTTGATAGAAATCCGGTTAGGGATTTATATCGCTTTCTATTCTGCATAAACCCTTACAAACTCTTGAACGATTCAAGTGCGGAAACGTTTGTCCAGGTTTGAAGCTAAGAACTAAATAATGAGAAGATGGCAGAATGTAAATGACACAGCAGTTTGTTTATGGATGTTTGGAGCAAAACTCTCTTACGTCACCCCTTCTTCCAACCACCGGAAGGATTCACTATACGTTTCTTAGAATCAAATACAGTTGCACGGCTAGCTCAATGTTGAACAGAACAAACTATGTTCAACTTATAGTATATTGAAGAATATCACTCAGCTAGACAATACTTTGATTTTATCTCTCTTGATAAACACATAGTAAAACAATAAATCAATTCGTGAGTCTCATTATTGAACAAGACATGTCGCCCATAAGTCTATGTTGAAAAGGACTATATATAGCATGGTTCTCAGATGGAAACCATGTACTAAAGGCGTCAAGAAACAAGAGTCTCCTGTGATATTTGTCAAGTTTGTCTTTCTACCTCTACATAACTTTTAGCTTATGTTGAAAATTAACCCTAGCCAGGTCAAAAGCTAGATTGTCAGGTACTTTTAGCTTTCGTTAAAAACTAATCTTAGCTGGGTAAAAGCTACATTATCAGTTAGATTGTTAGATTTTTAGCTTATGTAGAAAGCAAATCCTAGATGGGTCAAAAGCTAACTTGATTGTCATACTTTTAGCTTACAGGGAAGCTAACTCTAGCCGGATAAAAAACTATATTATCAGCTAGATTGTTAGGTACTTTTAGCTTATGTTGAAAGCTAACCCTAGTCGGGTCAAAAGCTAGCTTGATTGTCATATACTCTTAACTTATGTGGAAATCTAACCTTAGATGGGTGAAAACCAAGTGATACTAGGTTCTATTAACGAAACATCGAGTTGGATATGATCAAGGCCTGGTATGGAATTGACTTCGGATGGTCATCAACAACCAAGAAACGCAAGTCTCCTGTGAGACTTGTTAGGTTCAAAATCTCTATCCCTTTACAATATTTTTATAAATAAAAATAAGTCTAGAAATTATAAAGTGGGAGATTTGAACGAGGGTCTATTTTCCTAAAACCCAAATGTTGTATCCAAACTTTGTCTAAAAGAGGTATTCTGTAAACATTAATTTTTTACTTTCCGATTTATAATTTTAATAATTCCGAGCCAACGAATTATTTCTGAAAATTATTCTTATACGGACTATTTAAATAAAATACAATATGAATAGTATATGTTAAAATAAATTTGTAAAATTTTATTAAATCAAATATTCAACTAATTATTTATTTTATTTAGAGTATACTCGTTAGTGGGAATTGTGAAAGAACGAGAAAAATACTTTTAACAACATCAAGGATAAAAGAGTAATCTACTAACCAAGCATCAAATAGCTCTATAAAGAAGGTCACATCTCTAAGAAATTAGGGTTAAGAAAGATTGAGGCTTCTAACAAAGGGACGGGAGTCTCTGAGGGCGGTTGCCTCCCTTTGCCGTTGATTTTCCGATCATCGGAGCCGGTGATTTCTTGTCTCCATCGACAGCCCTCATCAGTAGTGCGTGCGTCTCTCTCACTCTCTTTTTCTCTCTCTCTCTATATATATATATATATATTTATATTGAATCATCAATTGTATGATTCTTCATCTCAGAGCTTGTTTGATGTGGTTAATTTGGGGTTTTTTATGGCTGTGATGATGTTTTTCTCTAATCTGAGTTCTGGAGACAGAGAAGGGTACACCAGTTTTCATGGCGAGGCAAATCGGAAGGTCGGCCCGCCGAGTGGACTCAGTATATCTCCTCGGCGTGCAACCGCCTGTTGCAGCCATGTTTAGGGAAGGAAGACAAGCCCTTCTCTCTTTTCCGACTCAAAACTTATATCTGGGGAAATTTGATAATATGACCCTAAAAATATGAATATTTTGAAATTTAACCTTACTAATTTAGTTTTTGTTTTTTAACTTTTTTTTATAAATTTTTCCAATTTTACCCTTCAATAACCTTTTTATTTTTTTCTTTTTTTTTCTTTTTTTTTTCTTTTTTTTTTCTTTTTCATTCTTTTCTTTTCTTCTTTTCCCCCGCTTTCCCCTTTCTCCCTTTCCTTCCCCCCGACGACCGATTGCACTTCCATCCAGCCTTCTTCCCTTCCGTTCTTCTTCTCCGTCACCTCCCTCCCCAGGTCCCCTTCTTCCCCCGTCAGCTTCCGTTTCTCCGACGTCAAGCTCCGCCGACGTTCGCCAAGAAGCCCAACCCTTCCAGCCAGCCTCTTCGTCGATCGCCAAGCCGAACTTCCAGCCAACGGACGATTTGAGGTTAGTTTAGGTTTATTATTTAGGTTTATTGTTTAGATAATCTTAGTTTAGTTTAGGTTTATTGTTTGAAATGCTGAGAATGCTAAGATTGATATAGTTTGAAATGCTGAGAATGTTTATGAATGGTTTGTGAATATTTGCTTTGCATGTTTTGATTAGGGTTTTAGGGTTTTAGTTTATTATGAATGCTGAGAATGAATGCTGAGAATGATATATTTGATTAGGGTTTTAGTTTTAGTTTAGGTTTAGGGCTTGGCGTGGAGGTGGGGCGTGGGGCGTGGGGCGTGGGGGTGGGGCGTGAGGCGTGGGGGTTGGGCGTGGGGCGTGGGCGTGGGGGTGGGGCGTGAGGCGTGGGGGTTGGCGTGGGGCGTAGGGCGTTGGGAGTGGGGGTTCGTCATGGGGCGTAGGGCTTGGGCGTAGGGCGTGGCCCTTGGGCGTGGGGCGTGGGTCTTGGGCGTGGGGCGTGGGTCTTGGGCGTGGGGCGTGGGTCTTGGGCGTGGGCGTGGGTCTTGGGCGTGGGGCGTGACCCTTGGGCGTGGGTCTTGAGCGTGGGGCGTGGGTCTTGGGCATGGGTCTTGGGTCTTGGGTGTGGGGTCACGCAATATGTAAAACTAATTAATAAGTTTCTTAATAAGTGAGGATAGCTTAGTTGGGAGAATGTCAAATTGAAGATCTAAAGGTCAGGTGTTCGATCAACCTTCACTGTAAAAGTTTTTTTTTTCTTTACCTTTTACTTTATAATTAATGAAACAGCGAAGCAGAACTTACAAAATTAAAATTGAAAATAGGAAAAATACCCAACATTCTCATTATCTCGAATGTGAACTTAAGTTTCTAATATGAGCTAAGAAGGTAATCTTAATCTAGAATGAACCTTGCTAAATCTATATTCTTGTTTTTGTGCTTGCATTAATCGACTATAACAACTTTTATTATACATATCTATGTAACATCAGCAAATGTACAAAGTCTTCTGGTTTTTTGCAAAAAGAAAGAGGTATTACAGTGTGCAATTGAGGGTCAGTTATGGAGCTTTGTTGTTGTATTTGCAGCACAAAATGGAGCTTTATGAAGTAGAAATTTGAACAAATTACTAATTGTTGTGTAATATATATGTTGTACTATTTGCTGCACTTGAGAAAAGCCTCCAGTGTGTAATGGAAGGGTGGGATTATAAGTAAGTCAGGTACTTATTTTCTCAGTTGTCTCTTTCTCTCAACAATTTGTAAATTGAATTCACTGATGGGATTGTGCAAATCATGTATATTATACATACATTCTTATTCTTGAAAAGGAATCTCAATTCTTTCGTTTATATTTTATAAATCTTGTATTTTTTTGTATATATAAAGATTGTTTACTTAAAATTATTGAGAGCACAAAGCAACAAATAAGTTGTTTTTTGCCCAAAGGAAAACAACAAGTGCGTAATATAAACAAAATTCATCATTAACCAAAACATAGACAAAAGAAATAGGTTTGAAACTTAGAAACTAATTATTCAAATGGCTTGTTTAATAATTTTCTATTTGAATGACTTTGAGAAGATTATAATGTAATTTTTATAAGTCACACAAACACCATTCATTTCTATTTATACTAATTCAACATCTATGAAAGAATCAATGAAACAAATAAATTACTACACAACAAATAATGAAATTGAATTAATTATTCGCCCCAGGCCCATAACACTTGTACACCCCGAAAAAGACAGTCCTATATAGAAAATTCAACAATTAATATAATATGCATCAAAAGTACATGAATGTTTAAGATTTGTATATTAAAGATGTATACTTGTTCTTGTTACTGGTGTGGTCCCAATCATCCCAACCACCATGAGCCACAATATTAGCGAAATAAGTATGAGCGTAAACAATTCTAGAGTATTGGCCCAAGAAAAATTGTACACACAACCATTTTGAAAGAATATTCATACATATCAAAATCATTTCAATGTTGTACACACAACCATTTTGAAAGAATAATTCATACATATCAAAATCATTTCAATGTTTATATATATCATCACTCTGTTTAAAAAATTTCCAATAGAAAAAAAAAACTTGTACAGCGAAGGTGGATCGAACACCTGACCTTTAGATCTTCAGTCTGACATTCTCCCAACTAAGCTATCCTCACTTATTATGAAACTTATTAATTAGTTTTACATATTGCGTGACCCCACGCCAAGACCCAAGACCCACGCCCAAGACCCACGCCCCACGCTCAAGACCCACGCCCCACGCCCAAGACCCACGCCCAAGGGCCACGCCCACGCCCAAGACCCACGCCCCACGCCCAAGACCCACGCCCTACGCCCAAGACCCACGCCCCATGCCCCACGCCCCACGCCCCACGCCCCACGCCCAAGCCCTACGCCCCACGACGAACCCCCACTCCCAACGCCCTACGCCCCACGCCCAACCCCCACGCCTCACGCCCCACCCCCACGCCCCACGCCCCACGCCCAACCCCCACGCCAAGCCCTAAACCTAAACTAAAACCCTAATCAAATATACCATTCTCAGCATTCATTCTCAGCATTCATAATAAACTAAAACCCTAAAACCCTAATCAAAACATGCAAAGCAAATATTCACAAATCATTCACAAACATTCTCAACATTTCAAACTATATCAATCTCAGCATTCTCAGCATTTAAAACAATAAACCTAAACTAAACTAAGATTACCTAAACAATAAACCTAAACAATAAACCTAAACTAACCTCAAATCGTTGGGCTAGAATCGTCCGAGGTTTGGCGATCGTCGTTGGCTGGAAGTTCGGCTTGGCGATCGACGAAGAGGCTGGCTGGAAGGGTTGGGCTTCTTGGCGAACATCGGCGGAGTGCAACGGAAGGGAAGAAGAAGAATGAAGGGAAGAAGAAGGGTCTGGGGAGGGGGGAGTGCAACACGGGTCGGGGGGAAAGGGAAAGCGGGGAAGAAGAAAAGAAAGAAAAAAGAAAAAGAAAAAAGAAAAGAAAAAAGAAAAAAAAAGAAAAAAAAATGAAAAGGTTATTGAGGGGTAAAATTGGAAAAATTTATAAAAAAAAGTTAAAAAACAAAAACTAAATTAGTAAGGTTATATTTCAAAATAGCTTGGTTTTTAGGGTCATATTATCAAATTTCCCTATATCTGAGCCTTTTACAGTTTTTAGATTTTAGATTGTTTTTATAGCTGATAATCCAATTTGAAAATGTTGTGTTTTACCAAATGTCTAACTGTTTGATTAAAAGAGTTTGTTTATAGATGTCATTACAGTTTGTTTATTTTGCCATAAACCTGCTGCAAGTTTCTTAGATTTGTCGATGACCCATTTAATTTAGAGCAATTCAACTTGCAAGATGATAATTTGAAGTTGTGTGACAGTAAGAGATGATAATTATTAGCTTAGACAAGTTTCTAAACTGGAGCATTTTGTAGTAAATTAATTTTATGTTTGATCAATGGAATTGCTAATTATATTCTTGGTAATTGATAAGGTTCTATTTTTCAATGACAAGATACTTTGTTTGATATTATATTTGATTTGGTTCTTAAAGATAATACCCTTTGTACAATTTTTGTTATGTTTCTTACTATTATTATAGACCTCCCACTCAAGATGACTGAAATTTCAGGAAAGTTGTGATCTGATCGAATTATTTGGGCCAAAATGGGATTCAATTTAAAATTGAAATGCTTAAAAATCAAATATTGGTACATCTGTTGCAAAACAAATAAGGATAAACCGTTTTTTTTTTTTAATTCCAGATACCAATTTCAGCAACTCTTAGAATGGATAAAAATATTTTTGGAATGCTAAAATAGTTGTTTTTTGGGCATCAATTTAAATAGTTGTTTTTTCGGCATCAATTAAGTAGTTTTTTCAAAGCCCCTTAATCTTTATTGTCAAATTGATATTCTACAATCTGCATTATTAAAATTGGAATTCAACCTAAAATACAAAGCCCTAAATTGCTTCATCAAACTGAAAATTTAAGACATTTCTCACTCAAAGGATCCTTTATTCCTTTATAAAGTAGTGTTACAAAATTGTACTCAATTTGGCCTAGACATTTGTGAAATATGAAATTCTCCCAAATAAATTTGTCCATTTAAAGAATTTTCATGATCTCTTTGTTCTTTTTATCTCTAACATTCTTAAATTGTTTTTATGTTATTCCTCTTCTAATTTCCAACTAATTGTTTTGTGTCGTACCACAAATTAATTTGACATATAAAACATGAACATGTTCTTACATGGGCAGAATCATTTTTAGACTATGAACACATTCAAATTTGTGTATTCAAAACAATAATCCTAATATATTTATCACTTATTGTCAACAAAATTAAACTGAAAAATTAAACTGAAATTAGGGAATCTAAAATCTGCAACATATTATTATGGACATGGACATTGAAAATTAAAGTTTATGTTAACATTCACGTAATTTGGTCAACCATTTAAGAGGTATCAAATTTTTCCAAACAGGGCTTACCATATACATGTCACAGTCAACATTTTTCCTTTTAAAGGATTTTCATTCTCTTATATTTTTGTAATAAAAAGTTTTGTAGCTTATTATTGTTCTAAATTTGAGCCTAATGTAAAAAATTAAACAACTAACCCTCATGTTAATTTTCGGATGAAATCATTTTCGGTCTTTGAGCACATTCAACTTCTTATATTCAAATCTTTTTGTCTTCATTTAACTTAAACAATATTCTCAACATATTTATCATCCATTGCCAACAAAAGTAAGCTGAGATTATGGGATATGAATATTGAAACCTAGCTGGAAAAGGAATAATTAGGGGGGGTATTATTTGAAAATTTGTTTTTAGCCCTGTTATAAAAAAAAAAAAAACTTTATTATCAATCAATTATTAGTTAAAAAAAATTAGCCAATGCATGAAATTCATTCAAGGAGCAAAGATAGATCGAGACCTTTTAAAGAATTGTTTAATTCAATGATATTAAAATGGTATGCACTACCAAAACTACCCTTTAGGAACAAAATTTCTGCCTAATTATTTTCTTGAAAAAAATGGAAATTAGTACATTTTTTTTCAGTATAAATATGGGGAAGAGATTAGGGAAAAATTTGGGAGATGATAGAAGTCCAGAAATGAGGCATGAGAGAAAGGGGTAGGCATGATTGAACTCCCCTTTTGCGCCGATGATTTCAGATCTTCTCTCCCGATCGAACAACCCTGGTTGTGTGCGTCTCTTTCTTCTTCTTCTTCATCATCTCTCCAAACTTGTATGTTTGTTCAGGCAGACATACATTATATTTTTTTATATTTAATTTATTTTTGAAATGAGGCTGTGAAGATGGTGAATATTTAGTCTGGAGTTCTCTCTGAGATGGAGATAGAGAAGAAGCAACCCGTTTCATTGGCGGGGCAACCCGTTTTAGATGTTGCAGCCATGGTTGGGCAAACAATTTTTCTATTTCTGATTCTTCATTGCTCATGCATACTACTGTTGTAGCAAATGTAAATCGCTTACTTGAACTTTAATGGTTGTTAAGTTCTTGGGCGAAAACAGAGAATGAGATTGTCAATTGACTCTGTTCTTCATGTTAACATCAAAAAAGAAAACAAATATTTTAGCTATGGAATTGTGATTAAAATGATCTACAAAATTTTGTTGAAATTATTTAAAGAGAAATTACTCCTTGACGAGTTGAACAAGTAAAATGATTTGTTGATTTTTTATTTGATTTTTCTGAGAGAGAAGCTATTTAATTAATTCTTTAATTTTAGGATGTAAAAAATAATAACAATTAATCTAAAGATAATTAGACATATTTATTATAAATTATCACCTCTAAAAAGATTTGTGTGAGCCAAGTTAAAAACATAAGGTTGATCAATATAATGGAATGAAATTTTATTTTAAAATGTAACAATTAAAAATACACAAATTAAGCAAATACTAAAATCAAATTTATCTTAACACATTTGGATTAAAAGATTGATTATGATATTTAATTATTTAATTATATATAATTAATGTTCTTTGACTAAAATTTAAATAATTTATATTTTTCATGTTTCCTACTAAAATATAATAATAATTATTAATTATAGTTTTATTTAGAGATTGGTTAATAATTTTTTTTTTATGCATACCTTATATATTATTATCGAAAGTTTTGGTAAAGAAAAATTCATACATTTATCTTAACTTAATTTCGGAATACTATAATTTTGTTCAATTATCGGTATTATATATTTCATACTTAAAAAATATAATAACTTAAAAAAAATTAATATAGTTAATACATAAATGTTACACAAAATAAAAAATAAAGATATTTATTATAAAATAAAATATTCTATTAAATCCAACATTTTTAAAAACTAGCAAATTTAAAAATTAAATTTAGTATAAAAATTAAAATTATGAAAATTAAATTTAGTATAAAAATTAAAATTATGAAGAATAAATATAAGTGTAGTCTTTAAGTTAGACTAATTTGAATACGTTCAGTTAATAATCACATTTATATTTAATTTAGATTTAAGTAATAAAAATTTCTCACTCTTTTTAATTTGTTTATTTTTGAACCATTCAAGTTCATACATGATCTTTTCCTAAGTTGAATTCATCTCATTTTAGTCAATTATTTGTGCACACTAATATTCTACATTTTAAGACTCAATTTTTTCCTAAAAAGATCAATTATCTTTTTATCTAACTTAAAAATAGACTCACTAGCAATCGTTGATGATGAAATTGCAAAAATATAATTGACAATAATTGAAAGGATTGAATACTTAGTTTCACTGTTGGATATTTTTTTCAATCTTATCGTGTAGACATATATTGAATAATATTATATTATTATTATAATTATATTTTGATTTGATTTTCAAAAATTATGTTTTATAATCAAATTATTATTTTATTTATTTTTTTATAAGTATTATATATATATATATATATATTAATTTATAAATATTATTTCACTATTTTAGTATATCTTCATATACCAAAATTTTAAAAATCTCATACATTTATCGTACAAATAATTTTGGTATAGGTACCATATCTTACCTTAAAAATCGATATTTTTGGTATACCTTAAAAATCGATATTTTCGATATATTGCGGTACGTTATTTTCGATATACCTATAACATCGGTAATTTTTTCTACCCTTTATTTACTATATTCAAACCAACTAAGTATTATATATATATATATATATATAATTCAATTTAAATTCTTTACAAATGTGTTGAAAAATTTACGTACTGCATTCATTTATGTTCATGACATTTTAATAGATGATAAATCATTTATATTCTTAGATTAGTGTCTAAATGAAAACTTCATTCAACAATACCAAAGTAACCAAACCAATAGAACAATATTATTATTATTTAGGTAGACGGACTACTCTCAGTTTATTTAAATGATTATTGGTTTAAATAGAAAATGGGTAGTTTCTAAATTATAGTACCTATTTGAGTAGATATTAGTTAAGGATCAAATTATAATAAATTAAATATCATTCACTCTAATTAATTAGTGATATTCAAGTAGACATATATTCAATAATATAATTATATTTTGTTTGTTTAATTTATCGTGTTTGAAATATTAAAATATAAGATATTTAATATGTGTTTAAAACTAATTATATTATACCTATTTTATCTAAATCATAAATAAAGTGTCATAATACCTATTTTATCTTCTAATGATATAAATGATTTCTCAAGGAAAATAATTGTTAATGTAATCATTCTCATTCATTATGTGTTGATAACTTTTTTTACTTTTAGTAAAGTCATACTAATTTTTAAAATAGAGATTTAATTTAAATGATGATTAGGACCATGACCAATACTTACCTAAACTTTTTTAAGAAAGGACAATTGTACTTATTTGTCAAGATATATAGACCTATCTTTTCTTAACTAGGATCATATTTAAAAACTAAGATGCAAATCATTTAAACTCTCATTTTTCACTCTAACCTATTTTAAATATGAATTTATGAATTTTAATTTTTCAAATCGAAATTTGAAAATAATAGTTACTACTTATTTGAGATTTTTTTTATAAATTTAAAATCTTGAAAAATATAATTATGATGTCAAAAATTAACTCTTTCGAAAAACGGTGTTGATTCGATTATTGTTGCCCCCATAACTCACGTTTCTCTCGAACCTCGAGTGAGATGAGTATCCGAAATGATAGGCTCAATTATAGTGCATTTAAATGGTCAATTTGAACTATTTTTGATTTTTTTAGAGTCGTCACTTAATTTATTTTTTAGAATTAGGAAAGAAAAATAAGTTTTTGTGTTCAAGCACATATTAGAGATTATGTTATTGGTTCGATGCTTAATTATACGTAAAAAAAAGGGCATGACGCTATGTATCACGTGAACGTGAACAACGGTCTATACTTTAAACTTTTGGTCTGTTTTAAAAATATATTGTTTTTACAATTGGTTTATATAGCAAGCCCTAATATATAGGTCTAACGATGAATCTGGTGACTAGACGATGTTCCTAGAAAATGCGTCTTAAGTTATATTATAATGAAAGAAATAAAATATTTAATAATAAAAAATAAACCTATGAGCAAAGGCACGAAGGTACTTAAAATATAAATCTCCAAGTTAACATAGGTGTTAGTCAAAAAAAAAAAACTTCAACATAAGTGAGCAGGATCCTTATCTAGCTGATATCTTGTCTTTTTATTTTATTTTATTTTTGTTACATATATAAACTATTATTCTCTATTATAATCCATGTCTGGTAAAAATTAATCAAATAATTATAATTTTATTATAAAATATCACTTTATTTTATAATTTGAAAAGTTATATTTTTGATTTAAAATTAATGATAAAAAATCATATATTTAAAAATTTATTTAATAAATATTCAATTAAATTAATAAATATTATATGGTCAAATAAAAAATGTTAGATAAAATTGACCGGTTAATAAGAACTTAACAAAACAAATCTATTGTGTAGGAACGGTCAGGATTTTCAACCGGTCAAGTAATCATACTGGTTTAAAGAAACACATGAACAAACTAAAGCTATCCGGATTGAATAGATGAACAACCCGAACGACAAAGATCTCAAACCGCCCAGAAGAGACAAAATCCAGAACCGAAAATAGTTCGGTTGAATTGCACAACCGGCTAACCTGATAAGTTGGAATGAAGTATTTAACCCAAATCTAACGAGAAGACTACTTAAAGAAAGAAGTCAAAGATATCAAATAAAGAGCAGCTTACAAATTGGTGCAAACAAACACTTTGGGCATATGCAGAAGATGACATCAAAGGATCAGACTGTGACATTACTATTTTGGTACAAGTCTGATGATATGCTGCAGGCTGCAGAAGATTGCCTGAAGAAACAGTTACCATTTTGGTACAAGTCAAAGGAGCAACCTCCCAAGTGTAGGAACTGTCCAACCGACAGTTGCCATAATCAAGCAAAGACTAAGTCAGTCGGTGTGCTCCATGCCTTGGAAGCCTAAACCGCATTTAATGCTATGCTGAACCTCTGAAGCTATCCGTTGAAGAAATGTGACTGTTGGCACATTTTTACCTATAAAAGAATAAGCTGAGGAAGCTAAACAAGGTGTGACAACTAGTGTGAGAAACAAGTCTTTGAGAAACAAGTGAACAAGTGCTAAGAAAGAGCAAGAACAAGTTACATCTGCTTCAACCGATGTAAAACTGTGGGCAAGGGTAAGATTGTCCATGGTAATTTAACAATCAATAATTGTTAGATAAAATTAGATCGGTTAAATAAAACTTAACAAAAACAAACTTCTTGTGCAGGAACGGTTAAAGAATTCAACCGGTTAAGAAACTCAATCGGTCAAGCAACCCAACCGACCAAAAACCTGACCGATCAAAAAGACAAGACCGGTCAGATAAGAAGGCCAAAATCGTTGGACATTCGGTCAATCTGAAGTTATGGAAAAACCGGAAGTCATCCGGTTAACCCAAACAACCGACCGGTGTAGATAGATACTTTGAGTATCTGTTGAGGATGATACCAAAGGGACAGACCTTAGTATTTCCATATTCATACAAGTCTGAGGACAATCTGCAGGCTGTAGAAGATCGTCCGACAAGATCTTTCCACTTCGGGATAAATCAGAGACGCAATCCTCCAGGTACAGGCAACTGTCCAACCGACAGTTGCCATACTAAGTAAAAGACAAACCTAGCCGGTTTGACCTATACACTGGAAGCCTAGACCGTCAGGTCTGAATCACTGAACCTCTGCTCAACCAATCAGATTCAAGGAAATGAAATATGACCGTTGGCACATTTCACCTATAAAAGAAGGAGCTCAAGAGGAATAAATGCAGCACTAGAAACAAGTTAAAAACGGTTACCAGTTCTACCAACTACAAGCTCTAAGATTTATTGCAAGTTTCTCTCTCTACAAGATTTAGAGCATAAGTGTTTATTTAGAGTGTGATTACAATTTCGGTGAGAATTGTACGAGTGTTTATCGAGCAGAAAATAAGTCTCGGTCTGATTGTATTTGTGTATTCCTTAGTGAATATCCTTCTCACGGTTTCGAGAGGAAGGGGTGACGTAAGAGTTTATCTCCGAACATCCATAAAAACCTGTCTTGTTATTTACTTCCTGCCGGTCTTACATTCTAACCGATTCTACCCAAACCGAATTACTGAGTCCCAAAACCGACCCACTATACTCCAAACCGACCTTATCTAAATCCGGTTCTGTCCATCCAGTGTGTGTGCTACTTCAACCTGAAACAAACCACTTCCGCACTTGAACTCGGCTCAAGGGTTTGTGACAGTTTGTGTAGTATTGAAACCCCGGTATTAATCTCTAACCGGATTAAACACCAAACTGTTGAGTGAAGGCGCTAACCGGCCAGACCCCGGTCCCCCAGCCTCGACCTACATCCCAACAATTGGTATCAGAGCAGTTAGTTTCAATACTCAAGCAAGCATGTCTTTTGATCGGCCCCAATGCTAGAAGGTGACGACTTTGCCAACTGGAAGGCACGCATGCACCTGCATTTAATCACCATGGATGACGAGATGTAGTTCATCCTGACCGAAGGACCGGTAAAAATTGATAAAGACAGAAAGGACCGGACAGCTAAAGACAGGAGAAGAAACAATCTGGACAACCATGCTAGAAACCGCATCACTAACGGTTTGGACATGAATACATTTTCCAAGGTTAGAGATTACAAAACCGCAAAGGAAATATGGGAAGCGGTGATTCAAATTAATGAGGGAAATGAAAGAACCAAGGAAAACAAGATAATGGTGGATACTCAGAAGTTTGAAAACATCAAGATGAAACCGGGAGAAACAATGAGAGAATACAGTGACCGGTTCACAGATGTGATAGACGAGCTATCAACTTTAGGAAAGAAGTATGACAACAAGGAAGTCATCATGAAAGCGCTAAGATCTCTCCCAAGTGCATGGGACATAAAGACAATGGTGATGAGGGAATCAAACTGTCTAAGCAAGATGAAGCTACACGATGTATTCGAAGATCTTAGCCTCAACCTCAACCAGAGCATTGGTCACATCCAAAGAACCGGTTGCTCCGGCACCGATCAGAACCGCTGAACAGTTCACCAAGGATGCCATGGCAATGCTTGCACAGAAATTTGGCAGATTCATGAAGAGAAGCCAACCGACAAACAACAACAACTATAACTACGGTGATAAATCTAATATTAGATGTTATAACTGCAATTGTTTGGGACATTTCAGGTGGGAATGTAGAAAACCAAGATGGGATGACCGGAAACCGGACGATCAGAATCACCGAAATAACTATCAACAAACCGGTGAAGGAAGTGAAGTTTAGAAAACACTGATAGCCGATGACGGAGGGAGCTTATGGGCACACAGTGACAGTGATGATAAACTCACATGCCTCATGGGAAACGAGGAACAGAATATGAAGAAACGGCTAGGAAACTCCAAGTGGTATCTGGATAGCGGTTGCTCCAAACACATGATTGGAAACAACAATCTTCTAACCGACATCAGAATAGAAACTGGTGCAATGATTACCTTCGGTGATAACTCAAAAGGTAGAACTGTGGGCAATGGTAAGATTGTCCATGGTAACTTAACAATTGATAATGTACTCTTAGTTAAAAACCTACACTTTAACTTGCTAAGCATTAGCCAAATGTGTGATGCTGGATACACTATAGAATTCCTTAAACATGCATGCTTAGTTAAAAATTCTCAAGGTATCATACTGCTAACCGGAAATAGGTTAGGAAATATATACAAGGTCGATTGGAAAAATAAAGTAGAATACCCTGTTTGCATGGTGGCTAAAACCGATCAAACCTGGCTGTGGCATAAAAGGTTAAACCACTTAAACCTAAAAACCTTAAACTATATCCGCGGTAAAAAGCTAGTTGAAGGAATTCCTGATATAGTATTCAATAAGGATAAGGTTTGTTCAGCATATCAAATGGGTAAACAAACTAAGTCGTACTTTAAGAGTAAAGGACACATTCAGTCCAACCTATGCTTAGATCTTCTTCACATGGACCTATTTGGACCGATTAGGGTCGTCAGCCTAGGAGGTATGCTCTATACTATGGTAGTTGTTGATGATTATTCTAGGTATACATGGGTAATATTTTTGGCATCCAAACGTGAAACCGCATCAAATTTAATTGCATTACTTAAACGTTTACAAAATGAAAAATCAACACGCATCAATAGCATTAGGAATGATAGAGGAACCGAATTTACAAATAGTACTCTAATTGCATTTCTTAATGAATCCGGTATTAGACACGAGTTGTCTAGTGCTAGGACTCCTCAACAGAACGGCCTAACCGAGAGAAGGAACCGAACTCTCAAGGAAGCCGCAAGGTTGATGATAGCCGATTCGGGTATTGCCTAGAAATTCTGGGCTGAGGCTATCAATACTGCATGTCACACACAAAACCAGTCTCTGATTAACAAGTTTCATAACAAAACACCGTATGAAGTATACTTTGATAGGATTCCTAACCTTAGGTATCTTAAGGTTTTCGGTTGTAAATGTTACATTCTCATAAATGGCAAAACCTACCTATCTGCTTTTGATGCAAAATCTGATATTGGGATCATGTTAGGTTACTCAGCAGTAAGTAAAGTCTATAGAGTGTACAATACTAGAACTTTAACCGTGGAGGAATCTCTTCATATCGTTTTCGATGAATCGGTTGAAAGCAACACTACATCATCCTTTGATCTACACAACAGATTGGAAAACAACAATATCCACTCTGATAGTGAAGATGAGGTTCCGGTTTTCAGACGGTTTGTCCATGACCAAATGGGTGATGATGAAACCCAGCCGGATCAAGCTGTCACACGGTAGGAACCTGACACCTCGGTTCAAACTGAGGAAATCGGTCGATCTGACACTCTTGTTCAGCCTACCGATATGTCTAGCCTTGATCAAGTAAACGGTTATTTGGTAGACACCCCTGAACCGAATCTCAAAAGAAACACAAATCATCCTCCCGAGCTAATAATAGATGACCCTTCAAAACCCGTTCGAACTAGGCGACAAATTATGGAGGAATACTTTAATTCCGCTTTCATATCCCAGATTGAGCCGAAAAGAGTGGATGAAACATTGTCAGATCCGGATTGGATCTTGGGAATGCAAGAAGAGTTAAACCAGTTTGAGAGCAATAAAGTCTGGTACCTAGTCCCTAGACCGAAAGATCAACCGATCATAAGAACAAGATGGGTATTTAGAAATAAACTCAATGAAGACGGTTTGGTCACGAGGAACAAAGCCAGATTAGTAGCACAAGGATAGAAATAGGAAGAAGGCATTGATTTTGAAGAATCATTTGCCCATGTAGCTAGGATTGAAGACATTAGGATTTTTCTGGCCTTTGCTGCTTTCAAAAATTTTAAAGTTTTTCAAATGGATGTCAAAAGTGCATTTTTGAATGGTGACCTACGTGAGGAGGTATATGTTTAACAACCACCCGGTTTTAAAAATGCTGACCTACCTAATCATGTATACCGCTTAAACAAAGCACTGTACGGTTTAAAGCAAGCTCCTAGAGCTTGGTATGATACACTAACCGCATTTCTGTTAAAACATGATTTCACCATCGGTTTGGTGGACAAAACACTATTTAAATTTGAGAAAAAGGAACAAATCCTACTTGTTCAAATATATGTGGATGATATCATTTTCGGATCAACCGATCCTAAACTATGTGAAAAATTCTCAACCTTGATGACTAACAAATTTGAAATGAGTATGATGGGAGAGTTAAGCTTCTTCCTAAGCCTTCAGGTTAAGAAATTCGAAGGAGGAACTTTCATCAGTCAACCTAAATACACAAAGGAACTTCTAAAGAAATTTGGGATGGATACATGCTCCCCAGCCGCTACCCCAATGAGCTCATCGGTCAAATTGGACAAGGATGATGACGGTCAGGTAGTTGACCCGACAGCTTACCGAGGAATTATCGGTTCTCTCCTATACCTGACAGCAAGTAGACCGGATATACTATTTGCGGTCGGTGTGTGCGGAAGATTCCATGCTAATCCAAAACAGTCTCACTACACAGCCGCAAAGCGAATCTTGAAATATCTAAAGGGAACCCTTGAAGTCGGTATGTGGTACCCAAAGGACTCATCTTTTAATCTCACAAGGTACTCAGATGCAGACTATGCAGGCTGTAAGGTTGACAAAAAAAGTACCAGTGGGACATGACAATTCCTAGGTGATCGACTTGTTTCATGGAACAACAAGAAACAGACATCGGTTACCACGTCAACCGCAGAAGCCGAATATCTGGCAGCCGGAAGCTGCTGTTCACAACTTCTATGGATCCAACAACAACTGAAGGATTTCGGTATCACCGCCGAAGAATCTCCAATATTCTGTGATAACACAAGTGCCATAGAAATCACATATAATCCGGGCTTACACTCTAGAACCAAGCACATCGACAAAAGGCATCACTTCATCCAGGAACATGTCATGCTGAAGCATATATGACTGGAATACGTATCAACAGAACAACAAGTAACCGATATCTTCACAAAGCCTCTGTAGGAAGCTAAGTTCTCTCACTTCAGAAACATACTAGGTTTAATCGATATTAATCAGCTTATCTCTTAGAAATTTCTAAAAGGGAAAATCGGTTCGGACAGACAAAACCGGTAGTTCTTCCTAAATTGTCGAAATCTGATTTCACCAAGGTACCTATTGAAGAACCTCTTTGTCTATCAGTTAGAGTAAACCGACCGGTTACTTAGTGCTTACACTAATTAACCGCATCGGGACTAATGACTGAAAACCGACCGGTTTGGAAATAATGTACTCCGGATTATTTGGTCTCCGAACGAACAAAAGTGGAATAATTATCTGTGTTTAGAGTTATTTGTTCTGAAAAGAAACATTTTCACAGCAAAATGGTCATACCTCAAAAGACGTGAAGATATGATATATTTCACCGTCCAGGCCTATGACTCACATCCTAGGTTGTCGACATGCTTATTTCATGCAATATGTTTTATCATTTGGTCAATAGAACACGTCAATTGTCACCCACTGGATAATACTATCATCCCTCTACTAATATATAACTTAGGCAAACATCAGACATAATATTCACAAGTATCAATTTATCCTCTCACTAAGACAAAAATGTCTCAGTTTCCAAACATTCTTCAAGTTGATTTCGATTCAGCTCAAAGTACAGAGCATTATGAAATCTTTAAAATGCTCAAGTCGCTTGAAGACACCGATCTAAAATCCTTTCTAGATGACAAACATGTCGTCTTTCCCGAAACCGTCCTGGAGTTCTTCTATAACGCTAGGGTTTTCCGGGGTACCCCTCATTTCGACACCCTCATTCAATCTAGGGTCGGAGAGACCGTGTTTGATTTTTCGGAAAGTGACTTCTCTAGATGCTTCGATCTTCCGAAGCAAGGGATCACTGATCTGAACGTTCCGGCCGGACTAAAAGCCGAAATTTCCTTAAGCTTCTCTCGGTCAAACCATCCGGTCAGTGACCACAGTGCTAGGTCATCATTTAGAGCTGAATATCAACTACTCAATGACATCATCGGTCGGGGCATTCTGGGTAAGGATGTGACTAACACCTACTGTGCTATAGCTTTCAATATGATGACCGCTATTACAACAGATACACAGGTCAACTGGTCCAGGGTGTTATTCGATGTCCTGATCTGGATGATCAGCATTCGCCAAATCGGCCTCATCCCCCAGATCAGCTGCCTACTTATGGAACTTGGGGTTCCACTATGTCCGGGCGAAGGACTGAATCAGGCCCAGGTAATAACCAAGAAAGTTGCCGACTCATTCTATGAGCGGTTCGAGAAGGCCTGGAAAAGGAAGAACCGACACCTCAACTCCTCCGACAATTAAGTCATTCCTTCCTACAACCGGTCATTTTGCTGTACGAACCGGTTGTATCGCTATCCCACTCCATTATGATCATTTTTGTTTAGTCTATGTCCTATTCGGCTTTAATTGTGTCCCTTTCGGTTTCGTGTACTTCTCTTTCATTAATGAAAAGTAACTTTCAATTTCCAACTACATGGGAAATTACACAAACTTAGTTACTTTCTAACTAGATTCTCCACGTCGAGCTCCGCAACCGGTCAAAAGTAACTCCTTCCCAAGGAGTTTTGGAAACATATATATTCCCATCATAAATAAGACAAAACGGAATATTAGCATTAAATACCCCTATTTTCCCCCCAATCTCAAATCTATATAAGGAACCCCATCTTGTTAAATTTAACATACCTCCAAGCAAATCGAAATCTTTTAAACTCTTCCTCTCTCTCTTGGCAAAATTTGAAAGAATGTCGAACCGCACACTAAGAAACTATATGTGCATTGATTTCGACTCCGTCCTCCAAGTTGAAGATCTTGAGGTAAAGGAACTCCTTTTTGAATCCCTAATCGACATCGGCCTTCGTGATTTTCTCGAAGAATCCGGACCTATGTTCATTCCAGAAGTAATAGAATTCTTCAACAATGCATCCATGAGTGGCGATATCATTATCTCCATGGTGAAAAACCGCACCGTTTTTTTGAACGAAAGCGCATTCTCCCAGATGTTTAATCTGCCCATTGAAGGGTTTTCCGATTTCCCATCCCGAGTGGGAAGCGCAGCAGTTGACTATGCGGAATTTTTCTCCGGAACTGAAGTCCCGGTGGAGAACCATGGTTTGAAAACCCGCCTCGCCCATCACATCCAACTCCTTCACGAGATCGTCAACCGATCCATCAATTGCCAATCTCCGAACCAATACTATTCCAAGAAGATCTTCGACATGATGACTTACATTGTCAGCAACACCCCCATCAACTGGTCATCGGTCATCTTCAATAACCTGAAGACCATGGTCGAGACAAAGAAAGGTCTCGGCTACGCCCCCATATTATCCGGTTCTTTCGTGCACATAATCCAGATCTTGGACCGGGTACCCCGACGTACCTATCAAATGTTCTCCATGAGGAAGGGGTGGAGGACAAACTTTCTAAAATAATTATTACATAATTTATAATTCTCTGTCTCATGTACCCTAAACCGATCCATGTATCGGTCTCTATCATGTTCTTTTTCATTGAATGATTATCTGAATTTCTAAGCTTGAAACCGGGTCAAAATCGCACTGTTAGAATATCTATCTAAATGACTAACCGGCTAAAAACGCTAACTACCTCGTTGAATAACCGGTCAAAATCGCAAACCGCTTGATCATCGGTTAAATAACCGCTTCACTTAATAATCGGATATAAGAACAAACCGCCTCATTGCCGGTTACATAACCGCTCAAATTTCCCGCCTATCATTTGCCGCCCAAAATATTTTGGAGGGAAAATTCCCGCCCAAACTTGACGCGACAGTTCGCGGCGGTTGAAATTCCAACCTACGACTATAAATAGGGTCCTTAGCCATTTTATTTTATTCTCACGCGAAACGGCTTTCTTTCTCTAGCTCTCAAATCTTTCAAAAACTCTGAATCCTTCGATCTCTCACTCTCTTCAACCTATAATGGGTCGTGAATCTGTGCTCTTCACCCACATCGTCCAGGTCGACTTCGATGAAGTTCGAGCAAATGGATCGGCGAAAGCAAAACGGGTGTTAACCCAGATCTCCGAATCCGGTCTCGAACATTTCTTGAACGGACTGTTCGTCTTATACAAAGAGGCAGTTACCGAGTTCTTTCAATCCGCCGTTCTCACCGAAGGGACGATAACCGCAACTATAGGCGGAAAACCGTTCAACCTCACCATGGAGTCGGTTGCTGAGGTCCTTCATCTGCCAACCGAGGGGAGTGACTTCTCGGTGTTTATAGACGAGGAAGCATTTCAAGCGGTTTGCCGGGATATTTCGGATACTGAGGTGCCAATAACGGTATCCGGTAAGAAAACATCACTCAAGCCAGAACTTAAACCGCTATGTGAAATCTTATCTAAGTCGGTTCAGGCATGGGGAGGCAACTATGATAGCCTCACCCGAATGAAGATTGATATGATCGCCGGTTTAGTCAACGACACCAAAATTAACTGGGCGAAGGTAATATTTTCCAACTTATGTGAGATGGTAGATCCGTCATCTAAACGGTCATGGGGATACGCCGTCCCACTAGGCAAACTGATGCGTCATTTCAACGCTAACACCGACCCCGTTGTTTTTCTTCCGCCTAGCAAAGTTATAAAATCCCATCAATTTCTTAAACCGGAGGACAAGCAAGGCAAAAAGAAGGCCTCCGGTTCTACAAACGGCCGAAAGAAGAGACAGGCTAGAAAGAAAACGGCTCCGATCAAAGAAAAATCCGGAAGCAAGGCGGATAAGCAAACAACCGGATCGACTAATCCGCAGTCCGATACTCTTAACACAGAAAATTCGGCATCCAGCTCTGGCCGAACCGCTTCACACCACACCGGAGAAAATCAAACTAGCAAAGGGAAAGAGCCGGTAGTCAAGGAACAATCGGCAAAAACTGACGATGACGAAACCGGTCCGACTAGGCAAACGAATACCTCGGACGAACACATCCGGCAAACGGGCGAGTACCTCGTCAACCGAATCATGGAAGAAATTCATGAGCAGGCTCACGCGACAACCGACGTCTACTATCACTGGGCCCTGAACCGACAAGAAATATTCTATAACAACATGCTACCGGACCTCCCAGCTGACCGAAAATTTGAAACACTGGTTGAAATGGAAGCAGAAGTAATCAACCTAACAAAGGCTCAGAGTGTCTTGACCACTCTTCGACGAAGTAGGATGGTCGAACCGCATGCTCGGTTACTGGGGCTCACCGAACACATCCAACGTCTTCAAGGAAAGCATATCACAGGGACAACGGACTCTCAACTTGAGCTCTTGGTATTGGACATGCTAGCGGTCAATGAACGAGAACTGACCGAGGAGATGACATGGTTGGAATCTGAACCCGAACATCAGGAGGCGTCGCATTTCTCCAAATCTCCACCTGAGGATGAAGGCGGTCAAAATCCGGCCGAAGATGAGCATTTCTCTCCTCCACTGGAACAGGAAATCAACAACACCGACCTCAGGACGGGTACACCGCCCACCGATCAGCGAGTCTCTCATCAAACCGAGGATTCGGTACCAACTGTAACAGAAGATAAGGTAAAAGACCTTATCGAGGAATTCGTCAATGCCGCGATTTTGCCGTGGCAAAAGAAGATAAAGGTAACCGCGACTAAATCCATCGAGATGATTGAGTCTACAAATAAAGAGCTACAAACTGCGGTCGAACGGATCACGTCCGTTGAGGACAAATACGGCATGACCGACCTCTTGTACAGTGATAACACTAACAGAACTAAGGCATTGGAGGCCGTCACTAAGAAGTTGGAAGCCGACCTCGCTCTTACAAGCCAAAAGGTCAGTATGACAGAACTTAATCAACTAACAACCGATCAAAGGCTGAAAAAGATTGATGGGGATCTGGCTCAATCCGGTGTCCAGGCCGGTTCTACACTTGAAAGAGTGGCAATGCTTGAAGAAAAGCATGCCAACACCGAGGCCGATCTAAAGGCGATCACCGAACAGCTGGCGGAAATGATAGCGGCAAAGCTGGCAACCGACAAAGCTCTTGAGGAGGCAAATGCGCTTGCGGCCCAGAGGATTCAAGATGCCTTGGACGAACAAACCCGACTTCAAAAGGAAACGACGGAGGCAGATGCGAACATGTCCGGACATTTGCAGACATTAGAAAACATTGCACCTGCGGTAGCGGTTCAGCAGAATGAAGATGCAGCTC
Source organism: Impatiens glandulifera (assembly GCF_907164915.1). Lineage (NCBI taxonomy): Eukaryota > Viridiplantae > Streptophyta > Magnoliopsida > Ericales > Balsaminaceae > Impatiens > Impatiens glandulifera. The sequence continues at coordinate 26,761,377 of NC_061869.1, forward strand.
GACTAATCGGCCAATAGTCAGCATACAATGATTTCGCCGAGGCTCATCAGAAGTCCAAAGCGGTTGATTCCCCATCCGATCCGGTTACAAGAAAGAGAAATAATTCTTTCAAGAGGGCGGCAATTTCAAAATTAATAGACAGAGTTACTGACACGGTTGTTGATCCTCAAATCAACCTGGTTTTACAAGACGATGAAGAACTTGAGGAAGAGGAGGTCGTGCCCCCGCTCAAAAGAACGCGGGTTCTTGAAGCGGTTCATATTAGATTGCTTGCTCCACCGGCTTCACTTTTCACCGGCACTTCAGGCGGTCAAGGATCTTCCTCCAGGCCTGTTCCAGCGGTGAAGGGAAAGGCAATTGATGAAATGCTGAACAAATACTTACCGCCTAGGAAGAAGAAATAGGGGCTTTCTTTACTTATATTTCCTATGTTTACTTTAGTTTAACTTTATATATCAAGTATTTTTGGAAACCGGCCTACATTTGCACTTTTTACATGGTTTTGAATATTTTAAATAAAATAATCAAAAGGGGAGAAATTGGTAAGATAAAAATATAAAATTATAAAATTTTCCCACAATTTTCTCAAAATTTTTCCAAAATTTTTCAAAAAATTCTTCTAAGTCAGTTTCCAAAAATCCGGCCAAATAAACTTTTAAAAACAACCGGCCTACATTTGCATTTTTACATGGTTTTGAATATTTTAAATAAAATAATCAAAAAGGGAGAAATTGTTAGATAAAATTAGATCGGTTAAATAGAACTTAACAAAAACAAACTTCTTGTGTAAGAACGGTTAAAGAATTCAACCGGTTAAGAAACTCAACCGGTCAAGCAATCCAACCGACCTAAAACCTGACCGATCAGAAAGACAAGACCGGTCAGATAAGAAGGCCAAAATCGTTGGACATTCGGTCAATCTAAACTTATGGAAAAACTGGAAGTCATCCGGTTAACTCAAACAACCGACCGGTGCAGATAGATACTTTGAGTATCTGTTGAGGATGATACCAAAGGGACAGACCTTAGCATTGCCATATTGAAACCCCGATGTTAATCTCTAACCGGATTAAACACCAAACTATTGAGTGAAGGTGCTAACCGGCCAGACCCCGGTCCCCCAGCCTCGACCTAGATCCTAACAATAATGTACTTCTTGTTGAAAACATACATTTTAATCTTCTAAGTATAAGTCAAATGTGTGACGCCGGATATACTGTAGAATTTCATAAACATGCATGCTTAGTTAAGAATTCTCAGGGTAACACACTACTAACCGGAAATAGGTTAGGAAATATCTACAAGGTAGACTGGAGGAATGAAATTCAACATCCTGTCTGTATGGTAGCTAGAAGTGATCAAACCTGGTTGTGGCATAAGAGATTAAATCACCTAAACTTCAAAACTATAAACTACATTCGTACTAATAGGTTAGTTGAAGGAATTCCTGATATAAGATTCAACAAAGAAAAAGTATGTTCAGCCTGTCAAATGGGAAAACAAACTAAGTCATCTTTTAAAAGTAAGGGATATACTTAGTCTAACTGATGTCTTGAACTTCTTCACATGGATTTATTTGGACCGATTAGAGTCACTAACTTAGGCGGTATGCATTACACTATGGTTGTTATTGATGATTATTCTAGATATACATGGGTCATATTTCTAACATCTAAAAGTGACACCGCATGTAATTTGATTACCCTAATTAAATGTCTACAAAATGAGAAATCAACACGTATAAAAACCATTAGAAGTGATAGAGGAACCGAATTTTACAAACAGCACTTTAAATGCATTTCTTGAGGAATCCGACATTAGACACGAGTTGTCCAGTGCTGGAACTCCTCAACAAAATGGCCTGGCCAAGAGAAGAAACTGAACTCTCAAGGAAGCCGCAAGGTCTATGATAGCCGACTCGGGTGTTGCTAAAAAATTTTGGGCCGAAGCTATCAACACTACATGCTATACACAAAACCGATCTATGATTAACAAGCATCGCAATAGAACACCATACGAAGTATATTTTGATAGAATTCCAAACATTCGGTATTTTCGAATTTTCGGTTGTAAGTGTTACATCCACATGAATGGTAAAACCTATTTAAATGCTTTTGATGTAAAATCCGATGTTGGATAATGCTAGGATATTCAGCAGTAAGTAAAGCATATAGAGTATACAATACTAGAACATTAACTGTAGAATAATCTCTTCATGTTGTATTTGATGAATCAGTTGAAAGTAACACCGCATCGTCCTTTGATCTACACAACAGATTGGAAAATCATAACATTCACTCTGATAGTGAAGATGAAATTCCAGTCCTTAAACGGTTTGTCCAGGACTAAACGGGTATCATTGGAACCTAGCCGGATCAGGCAGATCAAGCCGCCAAACAACAGGAAGCTGACACCTCAGTATCAACTGAGGACATCGGTCGGTCTGACATTATTGCTGAGCCTACTAATACGTCTAGCCTTGATCAAGTAACCGGTCATTTGGTAGATATCCCTAAACAACGGAATTTCAAAAGAAATAAAAATCATCCTCCTAAGCTTGTTATAGGTAGCCATTCCCTACCCATCCAAACTAGGCAAGAAATACTAGAACAATATGAAAATTCCGCTTTCATATCCCAGATTGAGCCGAAAAAGGTGATTGAAGCATTGGTGGATCCGGACTGGATTTTAGCAATGCAAGAAGAGTTAAACAAGTTTGAGAGTAATAAAGTCTGGTATTTAGTTCCTAGACCGAAAGATCAACCGGTTATCGGAACAAGATGGGTATTCAGAAATAAACTCAATGAAGACGGTTTGGTTACGAGGAACAAAGATAGACTAGTGGCACAAGGTTACAAACAAGAAGAAGGCGTTGATTTTGAGGAATCATTTGCTCCTATCGCTAGAATAGAAGCCATTAGAATTTTCCTAGCCTTTGTTGCTTTCAAAAATTTTAAGGTTTTTCAAATGGATGTTAAAAGTGCATTTCTAAACGGTGACTTACGCGAAGAAGTATATGTTGAACAACCACCCGGTTTTAAAAATGCTGACCTGACCGGTCATTTTTATCGACTAAACAAAGCCCTTTTCGGTCTGAAACAAGCTCCTAGAGCCTGGTATGATACATTAACAGATTTCCTGATCAGACATGACTTCACAATAGGTTCAGTAGATAAAACTCTATTCAAATACGAGAAGAAGAAAAATATCTTACTTGTTCAGATATATGTGGATGACATAATTTTCGGCTCTACTGATTCAAAGCTGTATGAAATGATTATGATGGGAGAATTAAGTTTTTTCCTAGGTTTTCAGGTTAGACAATTGGAAGGAGGAACATTCATCAACCAATCTAAATATGCAAAAGAATTACTAAAGAAATTTGGAATGGAGACATGTTCCTCTGCCTCCACTCCAATGAGTTCCTCAATCATGCTGGATAAGGATGATGACGGTCAGGGAGTAGACCTGACAGTCTATCGTGGAATCATCGGCTCACTTCTTTACCTAACAGCAAGTCAACCGGATATATTATTTGCAGTAGGAGTGTGTGGAAGATTCCAGGCCAATCCTAAACAATCTCACTATACAGCCACTAAAGGAATATTGAAATATCTAAAGGGAACACCTGAAGTCGGACTGTGGTAACTAAAGGACTCAAGTTTTAACCTAACTAGCTACTTTGATGCAGACTATGTAGGATGTAAAGTTGATAGAAAAAGTATCAGTGGAACATGCCAATTCTTAGGAGATCGACTCGTTTCATGGTATAGCAAGAAGCAAACATCAGTTGCTACGTCAACCGCAGAAGCAGAATATCTAGCAGCCGGAAGTTGCTGTGCTCAACTTCTATGGATTCAACAGCAACTAAGAGATTTTGGTGTCACCGCCGAAGAATCTCCAATTTTCTGCGACAATACAAGTGCCATAGCCATCACATACAATCCGGTTCTACACTCAAAAACTAAGCACATTGATATAAGACACCATTTCATCCGGGAACATCCGGTTGAAGTACGTATCAACCGATCAACAAGTAGCCGACATATTCATAAAGCCTCTGCAGGAAGCTAAGTTTTCATTCTTCAGAAATATTCTTGGCCTTACCGATATAAATCAACTTATTTCTTAAAACCGAAATCTTAGTTCTTTAAAAGTAAATATCGGTTCAGACAGACTAAACCATCAGTTCTTCTAAGAATGATGGAAAATTAAATTTTCATTGTACTTATTGAAAAACCGCATTGCTTATCGGTTGCGGTAAACCGACTAGTTATTTAGTGCCTCACCAAATAACTGCATCGGAACTAATAACTGAAACCAACCGGTATGGATATACTATGCTCTAAAATATTTGAATTTCCAACAAATATTTGAATAACTAATTGTGTTTGGACGTATCTGTTCTGAAAAGATTCCTCTTCAAAACAAAGTAGTCATGCCTCAAAAGATGTGAAGATATGATATCTCTCACCGTCTAGGCCTATGACTCACATTCATAGGATATCAACCACCCTATATTTGGAAAGATAATTTTTATCCAATGATTACAAGAATACAACGTGCTTTACCCACTAGTTACAATCATCAACTGCCTAATATATATAAGATAGATACACATCAACAAATAATCACACATCTAACATATCTTACACTTCCTACTCGAGCAAAATGTCTCACATCTCCTTCCAAAATGTCCTTCAAATTGAGTTTGATTCCGTCCTAGGAACAAATCATTTTGAGATCTACAAAATGATCAAATCAATTGAGAACTCCGGCCTAAGAAACTTTCTGGATGACCGACATATCATTTTTCCTGATACCGTTATGGAATTCTTCCGTAACGCAAGAGTTTTTCGTGGTACCCCTTTCTTTGACACTCTTATTCAGTCCAAGGTAAGAGATACCTTTTTCGAATTCACCAAGAAAGACTTCGCTTGGTGTTATGACCTTCCAAATGAAGGTCTCACCGATCTAACTCCATCGGCTGAGCAAAAACCTGAGATGTTCCAACACTTTTCTCGTTCTCCTCTTCCTATTGATGATCACAGGGCAAGATCCTCGTTGAGGGCTGAATATCAGCTTCTCAACGATATTGTCGGAAAATCAATCCTTGGAAATAATGTTACCAACACCTTCTGTACCAAGTCTTTTGACATCATGACCGCCATAAAAAAAAGTTCTGGTCAACTGGTCAAGGTTGCTTTTTGACAACCTAATCTGGATGATCTCCACTCGCCACACCGACTTCATTCCACAAATCAGTACTCTCCTTTTCGATATCGGTGTTCCTCTTTGTCCGGGCATAAGATTAAGCCCACTTCAAATCATGACTGGAGACACAGCCGATTCATTCTTCCACCGCTATGAGAAAGTTTGGAAGAAGAAGTAGAGAGGCGGTTCTTCCTCCAGCCGCAAATGACCTATCTTTATGGACCACCGGTCGTTTTGTTGCATGAACCGATTGTATATTTTAACTATGTCTGTCTTTTGTATGCCTTAATTGACCTCTGGTCCACATCGGTTTAATATAAATCCTATCTACTTTGGGTATAATTAAACTCTAATTGAATGGAAACTACAAAACATTTAATTCAGTTAATTTCCAACCAGATTCTTTACCTCGGACAAAACAAAATCACCACTTTCCAAGAAAAATTGTCTTGAAAATATAAAGATTCTTCCTACCTTAAAAGCATCAACAAGACACATCATAAATGAAAAAGTCTTACAATTAATGCTTATGCGTTACTCTCTTTAACATACTATTTAAGAGACCTCCCATTCATTTTTCAAACACGACAACACACTTTGCCATCCTGCAAAACTTATAACTTCCATCTCTCTAAACTCTATTCTGAACAATGTCTCATCCTACACTTAGAAATTACCTATGTGTTAATTTTGATTCCGTGCTCTCATCCGATGACATCGAAACAAAGGAACTCCTCTTTGAATCACTAGTTGATACCGGCCTTCGTGGTTTCCTTGAAGAATCCGAACCAATCCTACTTCCTGAAGTGTTGGAATTTTTCGCCAATGCTTCCTAACTCGAAGATCTTATCGTTTCCATCATAAACGATAATGTTATCATTCACATCTCAGATGAAACAATCGCTGAGATGTTCAACCTGCCCACTAAGGGATTCTCAGATTTTACTCCTCGGACGGACGGAACTTTTGATGACTATGCTGAACTATTCTCCATGGATCGTAATCCGGTTCAAAACAACGGCCTCAAAGCCCATCTTGTCCCCCACATCCAAATACTCCACGACATTGTCACCCGATCCATTCTTTGTCAGGTTCCGAATCAAAACTACTCCAAAAAGGTATTTGATATGATGACCTACATAATCAGTAACACTCCTATTAATTGGGCATCGGTCATCTTTGGAAACCTGAAAACAATGGTTGAAACCAAGAAGAAGCTCGGCTACGCTTCTCAGCTGAGCCGGATCATTCTCTCAACCGCTCCTGATCTCGGACCGGGAACACCGGTGAACCCAACGAGCGTTCTCACCAAGGAATCAGTGGAAGAGAAAATTGAAAGGATGGTTCTTAGGTTCTTTCCTTAGGTTCTTAGGTTTATTTTCTTAAACGGTTCATCTATAAAACCGTTCATGTAGTTTTGGCCGATCCGTCATCGGTCTTTATTTTATCAATCGGTTTTTAATATTACTAAGTCTTTATTTTCATAAATCGATGACCGGTCAAATTCTAAACCTATCATTAACATCTTACCGCTCAAATTTGCCGCCAATAATTTTGGAGGGAAACTTTGGCGCCCTTTCATCGATGTGACAGCTCACATCTTTTCAATGCGCCGGTTCGCATTCTAAGACGCGCCCCTATGCGGCCTATAAATACAACTTCTCAAATCAAATTTTCATTTCACGCGATCTGCTTTCTCTCTCTTACAATCTTTCTTAAAATCTTCAAGCTCTCGATCAAACTCACCAACTTCAACATAGGTCGTGACTCCGCTCTCTTCGTCCACATCATTCAAGTTGATTTCGAAGAAATTCGAAACAACGGGTCAGAAGAAGCCCGATATGTCTTAGGGCTAATCTCTGCTTCCGGTATGGAACAGTTTCTAAACGGACCGTTCATCATCTATCAAAATGCGGTCACAGAGTTTTTCGCCAATGCGACTCTAACTGACGAAACCATCACTACGACGGTCGGTGGACAGACCGTTGAGATCACAAAGGAACTAATTGCTGAAGTCTTTAACTTACCAACAGAAGGTATTGATGTCACCGAAGGTGGTGATGAAGATGAACGTCTGGCGGTTTGTCTTGACATGTCTTGCACCAACGAACCGATAGTGATTTTCGGCAAGAAAGGAGATCTAAAACCGGAATACAGGCCACTGTGCGACATCATCTCCAAGTCTATTCAGGCAAGGGGAGGTAATTTCGATAGTCTCACCAGTTTCAAAATTGACACGATGATCGCAATCGTCAAAGGAGAAACAATAGATTGGGCGGAGGTGATCTTTTCCAACCTTTGTGAGATGGTAGATCCCGATTCTAACCGGTCTCGGAGGTATGCCGTCCCTCTAGGCAAATTACTACTTCACCTTAACATCCAAACCGGTCCAAGGGTTATTCTACCAAGTAGCAGGATAGTGAAATTCAGCAACTTTATCAACAAGACAAAGAAAGTCTCGGCAAGTAAGCGGCCGACGACTCAAACAAAGAAAACTCAACAGAAGAAGAAGAAAACTCCGGGGGCAGAAGGAACCGGAAGTGAAAGAACAACATCGGTTCCTCGGGCATCCAGATCTCTAAACATTTCAGCTGATGTTCCAAACCCGAATATTTCAATGGCCAGCATCTCGAGCCGTTCCAAGGACAACTCCGATTTTCCGGTCAACACCACCACATCACCCGCTCATGAAACCGAAGAAGAACGGTCAAACATTTCTGACATGGCAAGCAACAAAGGAAAGGAGAAAACTAGTCGAGTATGCAGATGATGAGGAGGAAGGAATTCCAGAAATACATGCTGAAACTGAAACCGGTCCGGTTGGTCGACCAGAAACAACAGAAGACGCACTACAAGAGATGGGGGATGCCTTTATTCCTAAAGTTTTCAAAAACCTCACAATAAAGGCATATAAACGAAGCGACATATTCTTTAAATGGGCATCTATGAGAGCGGGAACCGGATTTGCCGATATGTTTCCAGACTGCCCGACACACTTAAAATGGGACACATTGGTGGAATTTGACAACTCGGCTTTTGAGCTGGCGAGGACAAGGAATGTCGCGGTTGCTCTTAAGAGAGGACCGCTTGTGGAGGTTCATGCCCTATTGATGGTGTTCAACAAATCTATTTTTCGCATACAACAACAACCGCAAGAAAGGTCCCTTATTGATCAGATGGTGCTAGATGCTCTGCAGCAATCGGTTCTTGAAATGAAGAAATAATGACTCGGCTGGAATCAGAGACCGGTCAGGAAGATGACGTTCCGCACCCCTCTCGGTCAGATATTAACAATGCGGATATAATGTAAAGGTCAGAACCTGACGCCGGTCATTCGTCAAGAGAGGAGGATAATAACTCTCCCCCACCCACATCCCCGGCCAGGACGTCTTCAAGTAAGTCCTCCGAACACCAACATGCTAACATTGAAATGGACAATCTGGTGTCCGGTCAGAATGATCCACTGCACAACAACCCTCCGGCAGAGTCGGTTGTAATTAAATTGATCAGGGAATGCTTTGACAAGTTCTTCCAAGAATCTATTACACCGTGGCAAACTATAATGAAAGAACAGACAAAATCTTCACATCAGTTGATTGAACTTGCGATTCAACGGATTGAATCTATTAAAGAAGTAAATGCTGTAACCGACTCCTCCTTAAAAGCAGTTTCGACACAAATTGAAGAAGTCATAACGGCTAAACTGGCAGACGACGAAGAAAGAATCAAAGAAAATGAAAGTGCAGCCCGAAAGATTCAGGAAGAAGAAGATGAAAGGATAAGGATTCTAAAGGAACGGGAACAATCGGATGCAACAATGGCCCGACAAGTCAATGAAAAAGAACAAGCCAATCCGAACGCAACAGAACAGACTCCAACCCCGGCTGTCCATACAACGCGTAGTGAAACAAGAAAGAGAAAGACAGTTGCGAAGAAGGTGGCTCAACAACTGTTAGATGATTGTGCGGATCCAACAGGTGCACCAACGGTCAACTTGGAGAATTCGAATTCGGATGAAGATGAGGAAGATGTTCCTCCTCTGCAAAAACGGACGCGGGTTGTTCCGATCGTTGCAATGCCTCTTCGTTCCGTACCTCTGAGCTCCTTTCCTCAACAAAATCCGACTCATCAAGCACCTCCTTCAACACGGCGTGCACCAGCAACCGGTCGCTCGGGAAATCAAGCTTCATCCTCCAGACCGGGTTATGATCCGTGCACTCCAGGAAAAGGCGTAATGATGAATTATATCTGGGAACTCGTAAATAGGGACGATCTAGAATAAAGATCTAACTTCTATTTTCTTTATGTCGTTTTCGGTTTATCTTATGCTTTTAACTTATGATATATATATAGGTATTTTTGCAAAACCGGTGATTTTACTTAAAGAATTCTCTTTAAAATCGGTCTACTTCTTACATCTTACATGGTTTTGAATATTTTAAATAAAATAATAAAAAAGGGAGAAATTGGTAGATAAAATTTTTGATAAAATTTTTCCCAAACAGAAAACTTTTTAAACCAAAAATTTTTCGAAATCTGTTTTCCAAAATTTTTCAAAGTCCTTTCTAAAAATATTTTTCAAAATAACAAACCTCTAAAATAATCACCGGACGCATGGTTTTGAATATTTTAAATAAAATAATCAAAAAGGGAGAAATTGTTAGATAAAATTGACCGGTTAATAAGATCTTAACAAAACAAACCTATTGTGCAGGAACGGTCAGGATTTGCAACTGGTCAAGTAATCAAACCGGTTTAAAGAAACAGATGAACAAACTAAAACTATCCGGATTGAACAGATGAACAACCTGAACGACAAAGATTTCAAACTGGCCAGAAGAGACAAAATCCAGAACCGAAAGTAGTCTGGTTGAATTGCACAACCGGCTAACCTGATAAGTTGGAATGAAGTATTCAACTCAAATCTAACGAGAAGACTACTTAAAGAAAGAAGTCAAAAATATCAAATAAATAGCAGTTTACAAATTGGTGCAAACAGACACTTTGGGCATATGCAGAAGATGACATCAAAGGATCAGACTGTGACATTACTATTTTGGTACAAGTCTGATGATATGCTGCAGGCTGCAGAAGATTGCCTGAAGAAACAGTTACCATTTTGGTATAAGTCAAAGGAGAAACCTCCCAGGTGCAGGAACTATCCAACCGACAGTTGCCATAATCAAGCAATGACTAAGTCAGTCGGTGTGCTCCATGCCTTGGAAGCCTAAACCGCATTTAATGCTATGCTGAACCTCTGAAGCTATCCGTTGAAGAAATGTGACCGTTGGCACATTTTTACCTATAAAAGAATAAGCTGAGGAAGCTAAACAAGGTGTGACAACTAGTGTGAGAAACAAGTCTTTGAGAAACAAGTGAACAAGTGCTAAGAAAGAGTAAGAACAAGTTACAAAGTGTTTATCTCTCTAAAGATTCAAAGTTTGAGTGCGTTTGTGTTACAGTTTCTGTGAGAATTGTAAGAGTAATTATCGAGCAGTCAATAAGATTCGATCGTGTATAGTATTGTGTATTACTTAGTGAATATCCTTCTCGTGGTTTGAGAAGAAGGGGTGACGTAGGAGTTTTATCTCCGAACATCCATAAAAATATGTCTTGTGCTTTACCTTATTCCGGTCCTATACTCTAACCGAATCTTCACATTCTAACCGGTTCCATATTCTAACCGATTCCTACTACCTTAACCGCTTCACTAATTCTCAATCGATATTCTTAAAACCGCATCTCTATTCATCCTGTATGTGTGTTGCTTCAACCTGAAACAAACCACTTCCGCACTTGAACTCGGTTCAAGGATTTGTGACAGTTTGTGTAGTATTGAAACCGGTGTTAATTTATATTGTTCTATTAACAAGTTAATTTCATGTACAAATGATTGATGTGCTTGATAAACAATGCTTGGATGCCTACCAAGAGATAAAGTTTTTGTCTGAGTACCTATTGAGTGATAGGGATGTTTTTAGACATTTAGTCGTTTTTATGTTGCGAGAGGGGTTACCTATCGAGAGATATTGCTTTAGAGGAATCGTATATAAATGATGTCTCGACCTATTGACAAATAATGTTTTCAGACGAAATCATGTACAAACGATTGGTGCATTTTATCAATAGATAGAGTTTCTAATGGAATCATATACAAATGATGTCTCGATCTATCGACAAATATAATTTTTAGATGGAATCGTGTACGCACGATTAGCGCACCTATCAATAGATAGGGTTTCTAACAGAATTATATACAAATAATGTCTCGACCTATCAACATATATGATTTTCAAATGGAATCGTGTACAAATGATTATCACACCTATCAATAGATGAGTTTTTAACGAAATCATATACAAATAATGTCTCGACCTATTGACATATAGGGTTTTTAGACAAAATCATGTACGAATGATTAACACACCTATTAATAGATAGGGTTTCTAATAGAATCATATACAAATGATATTTCAACCTATCGACAAACAGGTTTTCAGATGGAATCGTGTACGAATGATTAATGCACATATCAACAGATGGGGTTTCTACTGGATCATTTACGTATAAGGATGGCAATTTGAAACTGCCCCGAAAAAAACCGAACCGAATTGCCCTGTTTAGGATGGTTTATCCTCGAAACCGAATGGGGATGGGGTGGGGATGGTATTTGTGTCCCCCGACCCAACTCGCCCCAATTTTACCTCGATTCTGCCCCGAACACCATAAACATAATTAAATATATTAAATGACATATATATTTATTTATTAACTCTATTTTATAAGAGTAGTAAAATTATTTCTTTATAATAATATAAAATTTTAATATATTACAATATATATTTTATTAAAAAATTAGTTTATATAATTTTATTGTTTAATATTTATTTAATAAAAAATAATTATTAACGGTGCCCCGCGGGATTCCCCGAAACCGAAAAAAACCAAACGGGGCAGGGATGATATTAAAAAAATCCCCGAAATTCAAACGGGGCTGGGTTGGTAAATTCATTCCCCGCCCCGAACCGCCCCATTGTCATCCCTATTTACGTATGAGCTCAAGTCCTTTTCGATAGACAAGATTATTAATGGATCATATTACACTAGTAGAAAAGGGGTATTAATAAGGTCTAAAGCCGTTACAGAAGACCCCAAAATCCATTACCAATAACTTTTAGTAACGACATATAATGCCGTTACAATTCGTTACAGAAACGAACGTTACTAACACTTATTTAGTATTAGTAACGGTTGTAATACTGTTACTGATATAAGTATTAGTAAGGGCACTATCACATAGAAAACCATTAATTATGTGTATATCTGTAATGGCATTGGCAAAGGTAGAGCTGTTACATATACTAGTATCAGTAACGATTCTGTCAATAGCATTGTCGTTACTGATATGAGTATCTGTAACGACTCTCCTTTTGCCAATGTCATTATAAATACTCATTTAAATGTATTTCGTTTATATTTAAATTATTAATATACCTGTAAACAATATTAAATATTTAATTGCCAAAAATATTAATATATTCTAAAAATACCCAAATATCATACTTCAAATATCATAATCCAAAAATACTTAATCCAAAAATCAAATGATCAATTCAATACAATATCAAATCAAGTAGGAGGCGGAGGACGGAGAGGGAAGTCACTGGGAAACATAGATAATATCATTGCCATCTAATTCTTCATCTAAACAATTTCTTCATTCATTTGGTGACGCTCAGCCTTACAGCGAAGTCTCTCAGCCTCAGAGCGTTGTCTCGCATCCTTAGAACGCAGTCTCTCATCCACACAACGCTTTTCTCAACCTCAATATCTTCACGCGACATTCGTCTCTAAGCCTCATTCTCCTCTCGTATATGTATCATCATTGCTTCACGCTCCTCTTGGAGCTTCTATATCTCCAATTCACGGTCCTCTCGCATTTTGCGCATTTCTTCCTATAGAAACAGGTTGTCCTCATATAATTGCCGAGTGTTTGTGCAATGAATGCTCGAAGAACCCCAAGCATCTGCTCTAAACGATGTAGGTCGTACATCTGCCCCCATACCTACGACTCTACCATGTCCTTGAGACCCGAAGAGGTACTCCATTAACTACAGTTCATTCCTACTCGAGTCTTCTTCTATAGTAGTGTACAATGCACACTACAAACAAAATTAATTTTGAATTAATACAAAAACATAAACAAACACAAATTAAACATATAAACAAGACTTACAACTTTCTCAACAACAGTATGGGGGACCCCCGGATTTGGATCCTGTAGAGTTGGTTTCTTAGTATGCGTGTGAGAAATAGGTCAGCCAAATTAGACGATTTTCCAATAGTCCTCTCCTATATAAATTCAATAATACACATTATAATAAAAACGAAAAAACATTAGAAACTTTGTATGAAATGAGAAAACTGTAGACACTCATTTTTGTTCCTTCAGATTTATATTTTGAGCCTATGAAATAAATAAAAATCCGAAATATAAACGTTGAAAAAATAAGAAAATAAAATTTGATAAATATATTGTTAGGATCTAGGTCGCGGCTGGGGAACCGGGGTCTGGCCGGTTAGCGCGTTTCACTCAAAGGGTGGTGATTAATCCGGTTAGAGATTAATACCGGGGTTTCAATACTACACAAACTGTCACAAACCCTTGAACCAGGTTCAAGCGCGGAAGTGGTTTGTTTCAGGTTGAAGCGACAAACTCACAAGGCAGAACCGGATTTGGATAAGACAAGTTTGGAAGTTGCTGGGTCGGCTTTGGATCTTGGTAATTGGGTTTAGGTAATGTTGAATCGGTCGAGGCGGTATTAGCGGGTTAGTGCAGATTGGTAATAAAATAAAGTAAGCAGAAAGCAAGTAACAAGACAGATTTTTATGGATGTTCGGAGATAAAACTCCTACGTCACCCCTTCCTCTCAAAACCGCGAGAAGGATATTCACTAAGGAATACAAACACAATCAGATCGAGACTTATTTCTTGCTCGATAACACCCGTACAATTTTCACCGAAATTGTAGAATTACACTTCAACTTAGCGCTTAAGCTTTCTAGAGATAGAACACAATCTTGTCACTTAGGCTGTGGAATTTTCAGAACTTGTAACCCTCTTAAAATCCCTTGTGTTTCCAATTTACTCCTCTTTAGCTCCTTCTTTTATAGGTGAAATGTGTCAACGGTCACATTTCATTTCCTTGAATCTGATTGGTTGAGCAGAGATTCAGTAATTCAGACCTGGCGGTCTAGTCTTTAGACCTGGCGGTCTAGTCTTCCAGTGTGTAGGTCAAACCGGCTAGGTTTGTCTTTTACTCAATGTGGTAGTTGTCGGTTAGACAGTTGTCTGTACTTGGAAGATTGTCTTTCTAATTTATCTTGAAGTAGAAAGATCTTGTAGGACTATCTTCTGCAGCTTGCAGACTATCCTCAGACTTGTATGAATATGGCAATATTCAGTCTGTTCCTTTGGTATTATTCTCAACAGATACCCGAAGTATTTATTTGTGCTGGTCGGTTTGTTAATGTTGACTAGATCACTTCCGGTTTTTCCATGGCTTCTGATTGACCGACTGTTTAATTGATTCTGGCCTTCTAATTTGACCAATCTTGACTTTCTTGTGCGGTCATGTTTCTGGTCGGTTTAGATGCTTGACCGATTGAGTTTCTTAACCGGTTTATTAATTTGACCGGTTCGGTCCTTTGCCTATTTCTGCACAAGAGTTTTGTTTTTATTTAACCGATCTAATTTTATCTAACAATTTCTCCCTTTTTGATTATTTTATTTAAAATATTCAAAATCCTGTAAGAGTGCAAATGTAGGTCGGTTTTGAGAATTTTTATTTGGCCGGATTTTTAGAAACTGACTTGGGAGAATTTTTCGAAAAATTTTGGAAACTTTTGATAAAAATTTTGAAAAATTCTATCTTCTTATCTTATCAATTTCTCCCTTTTTGATTATTTTATTTTAAATATTCAAAACCATGCAAAAATTGAAATATAGGCCGATTTCCAAAAATCACTTTATATATATAAGAAAACACTAAGGAAAAAAGCTATATATATGATAACCGAAGTAAACATAATTAAAGACAGGAAATGAAGCCCCTATTTCTTTGATCTTGACGGCAGGAATTGTTCCATCATTGCATCTGTGGGTTGTCCCTTAGTCGGCCTAGAGGAGGGACCTTGACCGCCTGAGGTGCCGGTTTGAGGAGATAACGACTGACCGATCGTTCTGATTGGAATTGCATCTAAAACCCGCTGTCTTGTGAGTTGCGGCTGAACATCTTCTTCGAAATCATCCTCGGTGTGCAAAGCCGGGTTGAGAGGAGGGTCAACAACTGTCTCGGTGATTCTGTCCAACAGCATGTTGACTTACTCCTTCTTTGAAGGAGCTTTCCTTTTACGTGTAGCCGGAACCGAAGAGGAGACAACCGCCTGGGACTTCTTGTGAACCTTGGAATACTCGTCGAACAATTATTTCTGAGCTTGTAGCCGCTTAGCATCTTCAGCTTTTTGAGCCGCTATGGATTTTGCGATTTCCGTTGCATTTATGGCCATTTTCTACATGTGGGCGGCTATGTTCGCATCAGTTGCTACCGCTTCCTTCTGTTTCCGCGTCTCCTCATCCAGCGCATCTTGAAGTTGCCAAACCGCGAGGGCATTCGCCTCCTCAGTTGCTTTATCCGCAGCCAGTTTGGCCGTTATCAATTTAGTCACATGTTTGGTGACCGCCTTGAGGTCAGCCTCAAGCTTGGTGTTCCTTTCCTCAAGACTTGCATTCTTTTCTTCAAGACTTATGACCCTGTCGAGTGTTGAACCGGCTTGGGCACTTGACCGCTCCAGGTCCTCATCGACCTTTGTCAGCCGTTGCTCGGTGTTTTCTTGAGACCGTTCCATCTCTAACACCTTTTTGCTGACCGACTCGAGGTCATCCACCAACTTTGGAGTCATATCCTCCAAGGCCTTGGTTCGCTTAAGATGAGCGCCGTACAGTACATCGGCATTACCGTAGTTGGTTTCGACCGACGTGATCCGCTTGACCGCCTCGCCAAGATCATCCCTTGTTGTCTCGGCTATCTTGATCGCTTGGATCACGGTTTTCTTAATTTTCTTCTTCTAGGGTCGAACCACGTCGTTGGAAAATTCTTTGATGATAGATATGACCCTCTCTTCCGTAATGGCCGGTTCTGAATCCGCGGGTGGAGCAGATGCTCGTGTGTCGGTGAGAGGCGTCTTTGTCCTTTCATCGGTCATGTTGATAGTCTGATCCGCTGGAGGAGAGACTACCACTTCATCGTTCGGGTTCTGACCGCCATCATCCCTAGGAGACTATGAGTTCGTCGTTTCTTGTTGTTCGGGCACCGCTTCAAGTCGCGCCACTTCATCGGCCAGATCCCTTTCCTTGACCGAAAGCAACTCCAACACCAAGAGTTGTAATTGAGAATTCGGTGTTTCCGGAGTGTGCTTTTCTCTAAGGCATTGAATGTGTTTGGTGAGTTTTAGTAACCGAGCACGAGTTTCTACTATTGCGTGTCGGTCTAAGGCTGTGTTGGGATCCTGAGCTTTTGTTAGGTTGATGACCTCCTCCTCTATTTCCATAATTTTTCGAATTTCTGTCCAGCGGTTAGACCTGATAGCATTTGTTTGTAGAATACTTGATGCCGGTGCCGCAACCATTGACAGAATGCTACGGACGCCTCGCGACCTTGCTGGTTGATCTCCTCCATGATTCTGCTTACGATATTCTCGGCCACCTCATGGGTGTTGTCGTTAGTGTGAACATCTTCTTCCCTAGGGCCGTCTGCACCGATATCAGCATTGTCAAGACTGGCCGATTGATCCTCGCTTATCTAGTCTTCCCCTTTACCGGACGGATCTTCTTCGGTATTGTGGAAATTTGTTCGGTCAGAGATGGAGGCCGAATCTTCCGCATTAGGCGTTTCGGACCGCGGGTCAGCAGATTCAATTGATTGTTTGTCTTTCTTGCCTCCGGATTTTTCTTTGGCCGGAGCTGGTTTCTTACTGGCCGACTTCTTCCTTCTGTCACCTGTAGAACCGGAGACATTTCTTTTGCTCTTCCTGTCCGTGAATTGGTGGGATCTTATGATTTTACTTGACGAAAGAAGAACACCAGGACCGGTGTTGATGTTGTTGTGGAGCATAATCTTCCTAAGTGGGATGGCGTATCCCCATGACCGGGTGGAATCCGGTTTCACCATTTCACAAAAGTTATTGAAAATGACCTTCGCCCAGTTTATTCTGATGCCGTTTACTAAACCGACAAGCATCTCGATTTTCGCCCGGGTGAGACTATCATAGTTTACCCCTCTAGCTTGGACCGATTTTGTGAAGATATCACATAGCGGTCTGTACTCCGGTCGAAGACTTGTTTTCTTTCCGGAGTCCCCGATAGGAACCTTGGTTTCCGAAAGAACTTGGCAAGCCGCTTCGAAAGTCTCTTGATCTAAGGTCGCCTGGAGGTTGGTTCCTTCTGATGGCAGGCGTAGTATATCAGCAACTAACTCTTCTGTCGATTCTAGCTGCTGACCGCTGACGGTTGCAGTTATTGTTCTTCCGGCGAGAGATGCGGTTTGGAAAAATTCCTCCACCGCTTCCTAGTATCGTACGAACGGACCGCCTAGGAAGTATTCGAGTCCGGACTCAGAGATCCGGGATAAGACTTGCTTTGCCGGAGCCGAACCGTTTGCTCGGATTTCTTCAAAGTCGACCTGGACGATATGTTTGTCGCGACCCATTGTTGATGATTGAATCGAGAGAGCAAGAGAAAAATGTTTTGAGAGAGTTTGAGAAAGTTGAGAGCTAGAGAGAGAAAGCCGTTTCGCGTAAGAATGAAATAAAATGGCCAAGGACCCTATTTATAGTTGCGGTTTGGAATCCTAACCGTCGCAAACCGTCCCATCATCTTTAGGCGGGAATTTTCCCTCCAAGTACATTGAGCGGGAAGCAGTGGGTGGCAAACCTAGGGCGGGAATTCATTAGCGGCAAACCTAAGGCGGGAGTTCTGTGGGAAGACAAAGCGCGAAACCAAGGCGGGAGTTCAAATGCGGGAAATTTCCCTCCAAAGATTGTGAGTCGTCTTTTGATTTTGGTTTTGATGAAGTAGTCCCTTTTTGAAACCGTTTATTAAATGATGTGATATATTAACCGCGATGATGCGGTTTTTGACTTTGACCGGATTTTTCAACAAGGACGAAGTGATTTATCGATGTTAACCGGTTAGTTAGACGGATGTTCTGATTTTGCAACTTTTGACCCGATTATTAAACTGAAATAGATTTTTATTGAAGAAAGAGTACAAGATAGAAACCGATACATGGATCGGTTTATAAATAGAAATACATAAGAAGTAAAGATATAACTTATGTAATAACTACCCTAGAAAGCTTTTCTTCCACCCCATCCATATCAAGAATGTTCGAAGGAGATGCTGGTGTGCCCGGTTCAATATCTGGACGATATTTGAGAATGAGCCGACTTATATGAGGAGCGTATCCGAGACCTTTCTTGGTCAGCACCATAGTTTTCAGATTTTGGAAAATGACCGATGACCAATTGATAGGCATATTGCTAACAATGTAGGTCATCATGTCAAACATTCTTTTCGAGTAGCATTGATTCGGAGATTGGCAAATGATAGATCGGTTAACAATCTCATAGAGGAGTTGGATGTGGTGGGCAAGGCGGGTTTTCAGCCCGTAGTTCTCCACCGGTACATCGGTTCCGGAGAACATTTCAGAGTAGTCGGTCGCTGCACTTTCCACCCTTGTTGGGAAATCGGAAAACCCTTCTGTGGGCAGGTTGAACATTTGAGCAAACTCGTTTTCATCCAGCCAGAAGGTGTGATCTCTAGCTGTGGAAACAATGTAGTTTCCTCTTATACAGGCACTTCTGAAGAAGGTCTTGATATCCGGAAGAAGTATGGGACCGGATTCTTCGAGAAAGGTGCGAAGACCGGTGTCAATGAGGGACTCAAACATGAGCTCCTTGGTTTCCAGATCCCAATGTTCCATACAGGAATCGAAATCGATGCTCAAGAAGTTTCCTAGAGTTCGACTCGGCATGATTCAAACTTTGCTAAGAGAGAGAGAGTTCAAGAAATTTTTGTTTTGAGATGTGTTAAGTTGATTAGGGGGTGGTTCCTTATATAGATCTGAATTTGGAGGGAAAATATCAACATTTAATGTTGAATATCAGTTTTGTCTTATTAATGAAGAGAATATTTATGGTTTCAAAACGTATTGGGAAGAGGTTACTTTTGACCGGTTACGGAGCTCGAGGTAAGAATCTAATTCAAAAGTAACCAAGTTAGTTGGATAGTAATTACTCATGTAGTTGGGAGTTACTACATTAATTGAATGTTACTTTTCATTAATGACGGATGTTATAAGAAAAGTAACCGATTGAAACCGAAGATAACATAAACCAAGCCGAGATGATCATAAAAGAAGTTGAACAAAGATACAACCGGTGCGTACAACAAAATGACCGGTTGTAGGAAGGAGTGACTTAATATCCGTTGGAGTTGGTGTGACCGTTGGAGTTGATGTGGCGGTTCCTCCTCTTCCAAGCTTTTTCAAACCGCTCATAAAATGAGTCAGTGACCTCTTTTGTGATTACCTGGGCCTGGTTCAACCCTTCGCCCGGACAGGGTGGAACTCCAAGCACCAGAAGTAGACAGCTTAGTTGAGGAACGAGACCGACTGTTCGAACGCCAATCATCCAGATTAGGACGTCGAACAACACCCTTGACCAGTTGACCGGTGTACCCGTGGTTATAGCGGCCATCTTGTTGAAAGCAGCGGTACAATAAGTGTTGGTCACATCCCTTCCCAGGATGCCTCGACCGATCACGTCGTTGAGAAGCTGGTACTCAGCTTACAATAGTGACTTGGCACCGTGGTCATTAACTGGTTGATTTGACCGGGAAAAGGCTAAGGAGATCTCGGCTTTTAGTTCAGCCGGTACATTAAGGTCGGTCAACCCTTGCTTTGGTAGGTCGAAACATCTTGCAAAGTCACTTTCGGTGAAATCGAATACAATCCCTCCCACTTTTGACTGAATATGTGTGTCAAAGTGAGGAGTTCCACAAAAAACCCTGGTATTGTAGAAGAATTCCAGTACTGATTCAGGGTAGATGACATGTTTGTCATCTAGAAAGTGTTGGAGACCAGTGTCTTCAAGTGACTTGATCATCTTGAAGACATCGTAGTGTTCAATACTTAGAGCAGATTTGAAATCCACTTGAAGGATGTTTGGAAACTGAGACATTTTGTCTTAGTGAGAGAATAAGTTATATCTTGTGATTGTTTTGTTTAAGGTTTGCCTAACTTATATATTAGTGGAAGGATGATCTTATTATCTAGTGTGTCACATGTAATGATGTCTATTAACAATAGGATAAAGTATTTTGCATGAAATAAGCATGTCTACAGCCTAGGATGTTGGTCATAGGCCTGGACTGTGAAAGATATCACATCTTCACGTCTTTTGAGGTATGACCAGTTTTAATTTGAAAAGACAGTTTTTCAGAATAGAGAAGTTCAAACACAGATAATTATTCCACTTTTGTTTGGAGGCCAAATAATCCGAAATAAACTATTTCCAAACCGGTCAGTTATCAGTTATTCGTTCCGATGCGGTTAATTGGTGCATGCACTAAGTAACCGGTCGATTTACTCTAACTGATAGACCAGGCGGTTCTTCCATAGATACCCAGAAATTTGGAATCCAACAATTTAGGAGGAACTACCGGTTTTATCTGTCCGAATTGATTTCCCTTTTTAAGCATCTTTAAGGATGATCTGACTAATGTCGGTTAAACTGAGTGTGAGTCTGAATTGAGAAAACTTAGCTTCCTGTAGAGGCTTTGTGAAGATATCGGCTACTTGTTGATCTGTCGATACATATTCCAGCGGATATGCTTCAGCATGACATATTCCCGAATGAAGTGGTGCCTTATGTCAATGTGCTTGGTTCTGGGGTGTAGAACCGGATTGTAGGTGATTTCTATGGCACTTGTGTTATCAAAGAAAATTGGAGACTCTTCGGCCGTGATGCCGAAATCCTTTAGTTGTTGTTAGATCCAAAGAAGTTGTGAACAACAACTTCCGGCTGCCAGGTATTCAGCTTCTGCGGTTGATGTGGCAACTAATGTTTGTTTCTTGCTGTGCCATGAAACAAGCCGATCACCTAGGAATTGTCATGTTCCGCTTGTGCTTTTTCTATCAACCTTACAACCTGCATAGTCTGCATCTGAGTAACTTGTTAGGTTAAAAGATGAATCCTTTGGATACCACAAACCGACGTCAGAAGTTCCCTTAAGGTATTTCAAGATTCGCTTTGCGGCTGTGTAGTGAGACTGTTTTGGGTTGGCCTGAAATCTTCCACACACACCGACCGCAAATAGAATATCCGGCCTACTTGCTGTCAGGTACAGAAGAGAACCGATGATTCCTCGATAAGCAGTCAGGTCTACTTCTTGACCCTCATCATCTTTGTCCAATTTGACCGATGAATTATTGGAGTAGCGGCTGAGGAGCATGTGTCCATCCCAAATTTCTTTAACAGTTCCTTAGTATACTTGGGTTGGCTTATGAAGGTTCCTTCTTCTAGTTGCTTAACCTGAAGACCTAGGAAGAAGCTTAATTCTCCCATCATACTCATTTCAAATTTGTTAGTCATCAGGGTTGCGAACTGATCACATAACTTAGGATCGGTTGAACCGAAGATAATATCATCTACATAAATTTGAACAAGTAGGATATGTTCCTTTTTCTCAAATTTAAAAAGTGTTTTGTCCACCGAACCGATGGTAAAGTCATGTTTTAATAAGAATGCGGTTAGTGTGTCATACTAGGCTCTAGGAGCTTGCTTTAGACCGTATAAAGCTTTGTTTAACCGATATACGTGGTTGGGTAGTTCAGTATTTTGAAACCGGGTGGTTATTCAACATATACCTCTTCACGTAGGTCACCATTCAAAAATGCACTTTTAACATCCATTTGAAAAACTTTAAAGTTTTTGAAAGCAGCAAAAGCTAGAAAAATCCTAATAGCTTCAATCCTAGCTACATGGGCAAATGATTCTTCAAAATCAATGTCTTCTTCCTGTTTGTATCCTTGTGCCACTAATCTAGCTTTGTTCCTCGTGACCAAACTGTCTTCATTGAGTTTATTTCTAATACCCATCTTGTGCCTATGACCGGTTGATCTTTCGGTCTAGGGACTAGGTACCAGACTTTATTACTCTCAAACTAGTTTAACTCTTCTTGCATTCCCAAGATCCAATCCGGATCTGACAAATCTTCATCCACCTTTTTTGGCTCAATCTAGGATATAAAAGCGGAATTGAAGTATTCCTCCAGGATTTCACGCGTAGTTCGAACGGATTCTGAAGGGTCACCTATAATTACCTCAGGAGGATGCTTGGTGTTCCTTTTGAGGTTTGGTTCGGGAATGTTTACCAAATCACCGTTTACTTGATCAAGACTAGACATATCGGTAGGCTGAACATGAATTTCAGACCGACTGATTTCCTCAGTTTGGATTGAAGTGACAGCTTCCTGTCGTGGGACAGCTTGATCCGGCTGGGTTTCATCATTACCTATTTGGTCATGGACAAACCGCCTGAAAACCGGAATTTCATCTTCACTATCAGAATGGATATTGTTATTTTCCAATCTGTTGTGTAGATCAAAGCACGATGCAGTGTTGCTTTCAACCGATTCATCGATAACAACATGAAGTGATTCCTCCACGGTTAAGGCTCTATTATTATACACTCTATATGCTTTACTTACTGCTGAGTAACTTAACATGATCCCAGTATCGGATTTTGCATCAAAAGCAGATAAATAGGTTTTGCCATTTATATGAATGTTGCATTTACAACCGAAAATCTTAAGGTACTTAAGGTTAGGGACCCTATCAAAGTATACCTCATAAGGTGTTTTGTTGTGAAATTTGTTGATCAAAAACCGGTTTTATGTGTAACATACAGTATTGATAGCCTCAGCCCAAAATTTCTAAGCAATACCCGAATCGGCTATCATGGACCGTGCGGCTTCCTTTAGAGTTCGGTTTCTTCTCTCGGCCAGGCCATTCTGTTGAGGAGTCCTAGCAGTAGACAACTCGTGTCTAATACCGGATTCATCAAGAAATGCATTTAGTGTACTATTTGTAAATTCGGTACCTCTATCACTTCTAATGCTATTAATGCGTGTTGATTTTTCATTTTGTAAACGTTTAAGTAATGTGATCAGATTTGATGCGGTTTCACGTTTGGATGGTAAGAATATTACCCATGTATACCTAGAGTAATCATCAACAACTACCATAGTGTAAAGCATACCTCCTAGGCTGACGACCCTAATCGGTCCAAATAAATCCATGTGAAGAAGTTCTAGGCATCGGTTAGATTGAATGTGTCCTTTACTCTTGAAGGTTGACCTAGTTTGTTTACCCATTTGACATGCTGAACAGACCTTATCCTTATTAAACACTATGTCAGGAACTCCTTCAACCAACTTTTTACCGCGAATATAGTTTAAGGTTTTCACGTTTAAGTGGTTTAGTCTTTTATGCCACAGCCAGGTTTGATCGGTCTTAGCTATCATGCAGACAGGATATTCTACTTTAGTTTTCCAATCTACCTTGTAAATATTTCCTAGCCTATTTTCGGTTAGTAGTGTGGTACCTTGAGAATTCTTAACTAAGCATGCATGTTTAAAAAATTCTACAGTGTATCCAGCATCACACATTTGACTAATACTTAGCAAATTAAAACGTAGGTTTTCAACTAAGAGTACATTATCAATTGTTAAGTTACCATGGACAATCTTACCCTTGCCCACACTTCTACCTTTTGAGTTGTCACCGAAAGTGATTAATGCACCGGTTTCTATTTTGATGTCGGTTAGAAGGTTATTGTTTCCAGTCATATGCCTGGAGCAACCGCTATCCAAATACCATTCAGAGTTTCCTAGCCGTTTCTTTATATCCTGCAAAATGTACATATTTACAACTATTTGGTACCCACATTTACTTGGGTCCACAAGCGATTAGTCCCTTGGGTATCCAGACTTTGACGAACCGGACAGCTTTCCTGGTTAAGGTTTTAACTAACTTCTTTGCACTTGGTGTTGAGTCTTTCTTCTTTCCTAAGAAGGCCTTGTATGAGGATGATCTTTGGTTTGTCCTATGTGGTTGTGAGTTGGCTTTCCTATTTTTGGACTGGTTGGCTTTCTTTTTCTCAGGGTGAAGCCATTTCTCAAAATCTGTTGGACCTACATAGGTTAGTTTGTCTTCGGAATAATAAGTAGTTAATTCCTCTTCAGCGGTTAAGGAACTTCTGACAAAACTTACAAAAGGAAGATCATCCTTTGTGAGCCTTGTTTTGTCTAAGTGTTTTTGGTTTTTGGATCTATTGTTTTTGTATCCTAGACCAAACATGCAAAAAAGGTGTCTTTTATAACTACACATTTTTCTTACCATTTCACTAGATCTTTTCCATGCGGCCATTCTATACTGGAGTCGGGCTTTTTCTTCTTTGGTCAACTCTTGAACTGGCTCCTTGAGTTGTTCGGTCTCAGAGGATAGTTCAGGTGTTGACTCGGTTTCTAAGGTAGGGGTTTCATCAGGTTGTATGATCTTTGGTTCGGTCAAGGTGGGTACTATGAGGTCGGTTCTAAAGTTGGGTTGTTTAGGTAATACGGTTAATAGATTCTTATACTCTGCTACCATATCATTCAATGCATTGTATAACTCATCTTTAGTAAATTCTTCACAAGGAGAGTCAAATACATGTTCCTCATTTGCCATGAGGCATGTGAGTTCATCATCACTGTCACTGTGGGCCCATAAGCTACCTCCATCATCGGCTATAAGTGCTTTCTGAACCTCACTCCCTTCACCAGTTTGATGATAGTTATTTCGGTTATTCTGATTATCTGGTTTCCGGTCATCTCTCCTCGGTTTTCTGCATTCCCACTTGAAATGTCCCAAACAGTTGCAGTTATAACATCTTACATTAGATTTATCACCGTAGTTGTATTTGTTTGTCGGTTGGCTTCTCTTCATGAATCTTCCAAATTTTTGTGCAAGCATTGCCATGGCATCCTCAGTGAACTGTTTAGCGGTTCTGATCGGTGCAGGTGCAATAGGTTCTGTGTATGTGATCAATGCTCTGGTTGAGGTTGAGGCTGAGACTTCTTCTTCAGTCCTAGATCTCATTTCAAACTCATATGCCTTAAGATCTTCAAATACATCGTGTAGTTTCATCTTGCTTAGGCAGTTTGATTCCCTCATTACCATTGTCTTTATGTCCCACGCACTTGGAAGAGATCTTAATGCTTTCATGATGACCTCCTTGTTGTCATACCTCTTGCCAAGAGTTGCTAGCTCGTCTATCACACCTGTGAACCAGTCACTGTATTCTCTCATTGTTTCTCCCGATTTCATTTTGATGTTTTCAAAATTCTGAGTGGCTACCATTACCTTGTTTTCCTTGGTTCTTTCATTTCCCTCATGGATCTGAATCACCGTTTCCCATGTTTCCTTAGCTGTTTTGCAATCTCTGATCTTGCAATACGTGTTTCTGTCCACACCATTGGAGATGCGGTTTCTGACATGGTTATCCAGATTGTTTCTTCTCCTATCTTCAACTGTCCAATCCATCCTGTCCTTGTCAATGATTATCGGTCCTTCAGCTATGATGAACTGCATTTCGTCATTCATGGTGATTAAGTGCAGGTGCATGCGTGCCTTTCAGTTGGCAAAGTCGTCACCTTATAGCATTGGGGGCCTATCGAAAGACATGCTTGCTTGAGTATTGAAACTAACTACTCTGATACCAATTGTTAGGATCTAGGTCGCGGCTGGGGAACCGGGGTCTGGCCGGTTAGCGCGTTTCACTCAAAGGGTGGTGATTAATCCGGTTAGAGATTAGTACTGGGGTTTCAATAGTACACAAACTGTCATAAACCCTTGAACCAGGTTCAAGCGCAGAAGTGGTTTGTTTCAGGTTGAAGCGGCACACTCACAAGGCAGAACCGGATTTGGATAAGACAAGTTTAGAAGTTGCTGGGTCGGCTTTGGATCTTGGTAATTGGGTTTAGGTAATGTTGAGTCGGTCGAGGCGGTATTAGTGGGTTAGTGCAGATCGGTAATAAAATAAAGTAAGCAGAAAGCAAGTAACAAGACAAATATTTATGGATGTTCGGAGATAATACTCCTACGTCACCCCTTCCTCTCGAAACCGCGAGAAGGATATTCACTAAGGAATACAAACACAATCAGATCGAGACTTATTTCCTGTTCGATAACACCCGTACAATTTTAACCGAAATTGTAGAATTACACTTCAACTTAGCGCTTAAGCTTTCTAAAGATAGAACACAATCTTGTCACTTAGGTTTTGGAATGTTCAGAACTTGTAACCCTCTTAAAATCCCTTGTGTCGCCCATTTACTCCTCTTTAGCTCCTTCTTTTATAGGTGAAATGTGTCAACGGTCACATTTCATTTCCTTGAATCTGATTGGTTGAGCAGAGGTTCAGTAATTCAGACCTGGCGGTCTAGTCATTAGACCTGGCGGTCTAGTCTTCCAGTGTGTAGGTCAAACCGGCTAGGTTTGTCTTTTACTCAATGTGGTAGCTGTCGGTTAGACAGTTGTCTGTACTTGGAAGTTTGCCTTTCTGATTTATCTTGAAGTAGAAAGATCTTGTAGGACTATCTTCTGCAGCTTGTAGACTGTCCTCAGACTTGTATGAATATGGCAATATTCAGTTTGTTCTTTTGGTATCATTCTCAACAGATACCCGAAGTATCTATTTGTGCTGGTCGGTTTGTTAATGTTGACTGGATCACTTCCGGTTTTTCCATGGCTTCTGATTGACCGACTGTTTAATTGATTCTGGCCTTCTAATTTGACGGATCTTGACTTTCTTGTGCGGTCATGTTTCTGGTCGGTTTAGATGCTTGACCGGTTGAGTTTCTTAACCGGTTTATTAATTTGACCGGTTCGGTCCTTTGCCTGTTCCTGCACAAGAGTTTTGTTTTTATTTAACCGATCTAATTTTATCTAACATATATCCATGTCATTTTGTTTAAAATATATATATTGAAGAATAATATAAAGTTAATTAATATGTTTAGTTTAAATAAATTAAACTCATTATTAATTAGGTATCATTTAGATATTTTTGGAATTGAATAATAATAAAAATAATAATTAAGGTAAATTCACCCATTGTTATTTGTTATTGTTTAATTTAGGAAATAAATAAAATCCAAACAAATAATATATATATATATATATATTTATTGATATTATTATCCTGATTATTTTATTTCTATTTTGTAGAAAAAAAAAGGATAAACCCAAACAAAAAAATTCAATCAGAGCAGGCCCATCAGAGTAGGCCCAATCCGAAAAGGTCTAGACGATGAAATAATCTAGCTGAAGATAATTAAAAAAATAAGAATTTTTATCTTATGTCCACCCCTCATTCTCGCCCGCCGCTTTCAAAGAGAGAGCGATGTTCTAGCTTCTCTCTATAACTCCGTCTTCCTCCACCTCAGCTGGCCGACGAAACGATGATGTAGCAGCGAAAAGGGCGGATGCGGCGACTTCCCTCTCAAGCCACAATTGGTAGATCTGGTATTCCGATAGATCCGACGACTTCCTCAAACCACGTCTGCGATAGATCTGGTTTCCCAATGCCGCCGAGAAGACCGCGTCAAAGAAAGATCAACTCTCACCTATAAAAAGGAGATAAAGTCAGATCGAAGGGAGATGATTCTTTAAGTTTTTTTCTTCTCGAAGTGATAGAGAGTGATAGAGATCCCGAACCAACAAGAACTTTTGGCACATGTTTCACTATTTCTGAACAGTGAAGCTTTTCTGAAATTCTTCCCTTTTTAGAGTGATTGTGAGATTTCAGGAACGAGAGTACTAACTTAGATTTTTCTTTGTAGTTGTTCAAATCTATTTGGAAACTCACTATAAGATTTGTTTTCTTATATAATATCAGTTTTTAAGTTAATTTTTTTTTGTCTTCCTTTGAAATTATATTCACTACTTATCTATCATCATTGTTTTGTTTGAAAATTTTTTATTGGATTGAGTTTCGTTATTCTGTTACTATCTGAATTTATTAACCGCTTGTTAAGTTAGAGTTATTTATACATGTTTTACCTATTGGTTTATCAACAGTTAATCCTATTCAGGGAAGAAAATATGTGCAAAATTGAAACCCGGGTAAGCTGTTATTGAGCTCTACTCAAGAATGGCGAATCCGAAGAATGAATCCCCTTCAAGTTATATATGTCCTTCAGATTTATTGTGTTTATTTTTAATTTTTGTGTGTCTGTTTAGATTCAAAATATATTAGACTAAAAAAAGGTGCATGTGTGCGTTCACATTGTTCTAGCCAAATGTTTTCCTTTGTTATACAATTCGGCTAATAAAGATAATCCTATTAGGCTAATAAAGAGAATCCTAGCAGCCACAACTAAAATTCATTATTTAAAAGACTAGTTTGGTCATGATTTGATTTTTTACATTTAATTTTCTTTTAGGGCTCTAAAAATCCTTAAAATAATTTTATATTTTTTACACGCTTGATTATAATTTAATATTTTAATGCATGCCTATTGATATTTTAATTGTGTTTGGCATGATTAAAAAACTGTCTAGGCTTATGATTTAAGTATTATTTTTATAAACTCTACTATATTTATATAATCTTTATTCTTCGTTTTATAATTAATGCTTTGAATGAATTGAAATGATTAATATGCTAATTACGTCTAAATATGTTTGAATGATATTTCTTGAAAATTCATTGTTTATACGTTTTACATAATATTTTATGTTTCTTCATTCAAACTTTAATAAGATATATCCTTAGCATTACAATTTAGTACGGTAGGATCCAAAATATCTAAAATATAAAATATAATAATATTTTTTTTAAAGGCCAAAATTATTGAAGTAGAGGCAGTTTTTTTTAACGGGCTTGTGAGACATAGCGCCAAAAGATCTTTTTCACGTGTAATCAAGCACGAAACCCTTAAAGAATTTCTTTTCAAAGGCGTTATTGTTTTACATGCCAAATATTTTAGTTTTTCTAATGTTATATAAATTTAGGTGGCGACTCTTTAGTCACAAACCGTTTTTTTAAACAATTCCCCAATTTGATTTAATTTTATTTCAAAATTTTCAAAGAATTTTTTTATATTTTATATTTATTTCTAAAAATTCGAGAAAATCTATTTTTTTGGGGCAACCGTTTTTAAACGCGTACAAAAACGCACCAGTTGCCTCTTGACTTGTGAAAAAGAGATGCTACCCGCATGATTTTTATACACGACATGCGCCATATTACTCGTATTCGACATACTTGTTTTCTGTAATGAGAAAAAGTTTTTTTGTTTGATAGATATATTATTTAAAGTAAGGGCTCGTTAAAAAAAATAATAACTTAATATGAACTCCGGAGTGAAGAAGCGTTGCTCTAGAAGATAATGCCAATCACTAAGTGCGATCTCTAGGGGGATTGTCCTGAATCGCTGCCTCATCACCTTCACGGGCCTTAACGTACAGAGTGTTCCATTGACATCTCCACCTATCCCAAATTTGTTTTGCGTGATGTATCCCTTGACAGCGATAGGTATCGATGTGCCCATCCACAGACTCAAAAGGATCCTGAAAAAGAACAACTTAATCTTCAAATACAATTATAGATTGTGATTAATACATCAAAACGAATAACTTACAATGATAGTCCGCCATATGTGATCCAAATGTGTGATGCTCAGGTCCGTCCAACGTAGGGTAATGTGAGATACTGTATTGGAGTCTTGAATGACACTCCCAATATGCCTCGACCATGTAGTCCTATTATCGCACATGGGCTTACCATCTATCGTGTTGAACTTCAGTGGCAACTTCTCTCCAGCCTGTAACTTACCAACTAAAGTATTTTTGTTCTTACCCCATCTCCTCCTCGAAGAAGATCCTAAAAATGAACACAAAATTATATATGATCATAAGAACATACATAATCAAACATTGGTACATGCATCATGCTTAGACGGGGGTTGTGTCTCATCATCATCTTTATTATTCAATACACCATCAACAGTCATATCATTATCACTCTCTAATATCTCTAATCCTCGGTCCTCTAAACGAGGTCCTCTAATTGACGCCCAAACCCCTATCTTCTCCTCTACTCTTAGGTTCCTTGATCGCTACAAATATAGAATGTAATGTTTATTAGAGAAATGTGCAATTTGACTCCATGCCATAATAAAGACAATTAAACATTAATTAAAATAACGAGGATTTATTGGAATCACAATTTTCCATGCAAGCCTTGATGCCATATCCGTAGAGTAAACACTCGTTGTGCTTAGCTTGCCATTATGAATGGGTCATTCATTTGAGTTGGTAGAGTCCTATTCATATTGATACTAACTTAACTGTACTTATCCACCTTAATGCCCTGATCTTTGCGATGAACATCAAACCATCTACATTTGAAGAGACCACTCGTCTTCCACTAAAGAATGCTACTTTTATGATTTCATTGAGCACTTTATATTAGTTAATTGTCTCTGCTCCATTATTTCTAACAACCAATACACCACTATTTTGGGTGGTCAAGCTCTCATATTGTTTCTCAGTGTTGAACTTGTACCCATTTATTTTGCACGAGTTATACTTCTTAGCATATATTATAGGCCCACCTCCTAAATTCTTAAGATTCATTGTTTTATCGGAGTCGTCGATTAATTGTTCCACCTGTTATGTAGAAATTCTTGTTAAACACATTGTCTAGCTACTAAAAAGAAATTGTTGAGACGATTTACTAAGTTTTCTTTGAAATAACTAACATATTGTTTATTCCGTTCTTCATTAGAAATATTGGGTTGACATGATTGAATGAAATCTCTACATAAGTATTAAATTAAGTTATTGTTAAAAGTACTTAAACCAACCATAACTAGTAATGAAATTGTTGTACTTACTTATAATACTCTTTAGCTTAGCGACAATTGGTTAAGATGTACGAATGAGCACGTTGACGATCCCCTATTTGGTATGTGTAGGTCGTTCTATTAGATAGCTCTTCCATAGAAAAGAATGTGGACAATGTTGTACTAGTTTATATCGAGTCATCTCTTAATTCTTGATCCTCCAAATATCGGGCACACATGCTCATACTCTCATTCACAAGGTAACTCTTGCTAACTGAACCTTCTGGAAAGTTCATGTTCCTAAAGTATTTCTTTAGTGTGCTCATATACTATTCAACTAGATACATCCATCGATAATAGACAGACCCTCCAAGTCAAGCTTAAAATCTAAATTTTAGGCAAGTGCATCATTATATCAAAAGAAGAAGGTGAAAAAATCATCTCAAGTTTACAAAGTGTCATGACAATGGCGTCCTGTGGTTTTTCCAATAGATTGCGTTGTAAACTTTTTTTGCAAAGCAACCAAAAGAATCATGATAAATTCACTATAACATCGTACACATCACCGAGAAGTAGACCACGTGTAACTAGTGGATTGAGATACTGTAATAAAATGTGACAATCGTGACTCTTCAATCATGGTATTTTTCTCCTCTATGTTTACACAAGCCAATATTTGAACAAACCTATGACATTTTTTTAGAAACTGGCATATCGTTTCTTGTGTTCTAATGATAGTGCATACTTAATTCTTAATGCTTAATGCTTAATGCTTAATGCTTAGTACTTAATTCTTCATGTTTAATGTGTAATGTTTAATGCTTAATGTTTAATGTTTAATGCTTCATGCTTCATGCTTCATGCTTCATGCTTTATGCTTCATGCTTCATGCTTCATGCTTCATGCTTCATGCTTCATGCTTCATGCTTCATGCTTCATGCTTCATGCTTCATGCTTCATGCTTCATGCTTCATGCTTCATGCTTCATGCTTCATGCTTCATGATTCATGCTTCATGCTTCATGCTTCATGCTTCATGCTTCATGCTTCATGCTTCATGCTTCATGCTTCATGCTTCATGCTTCATGCTTCATCTTCATACTTCATGCTTCATGCTTCATGCTTCATGCTTCATGCTTCATGCTTCATGCTTCATGCTTCATACTTCATGCTTCATGCTTCATGCTTCATGCTTCATGCTTCATGCTTCATGCTTCATGCTTCATGTTTCATGCTTTATGCTTCATGCTTCATGCTTCATGCTTCATGCTTCATGTTTAATGCTTAATGCGTAATGCTTGATGGTTAATGTTTGATGCTTGATTCTTGATGCTTGTTACTTCTTGCTTGATGCTGTATGTTTGATGCTTGATGCTTGATGCCTTATGCTTGATGCTTGATGATTAATATTTGATGCATGATGCATGATGCTTGATGCTTGATGCTTGATGCTTGATGCTTGATGCTTGATGCTTGATGCTTGATGCTTGATGCTTGATGCTTGATGCTTGATGCTTGATGCTTGATGCTTGATGCTTGATGCTTGATGCTTGATGCTTGATGCTTGATGCTTGATGTTTGATGCTTGATGCTTGATGCTTGATGCTTGATGCTTGATGCTTGATGCTTGATGCTTGATGCTTGATGCTTAATGCTTGATGCTTGATGCTTGATGCTTGATTCTTGATGCTTGATGCTTGATGCTTGATGCTTGATGCTTGATGCTTGATGCTTGATGCTTGATGCTTGAGGCTTCTAGTCTTATGCTTGATGTCTGATGTTGAATTCTTGATGCTTTATGCTTGATGCTTGATTCTTAATTCTTGATGCTTGATGCTTGATGCTTGATGCTTGATGCTTGATGATTAATGCTTGGTGCTTCATAATTAATGTTTGATTATTGATGCTTGATGCTTGGTGCATAGTGTTTCATTCATTATGCATGATGCTTGATGCTTGATGCTTCATGCTTGATGCTTGATGCTTCATGCTTGATGCTTCATGCTTCATGCTTCATGCTTCATGCTTCATGCTTCATGCTTCATGCTTCATGCTTCATGCTTCATGCTTCATGCTTCATGCTTCATGCTTCATGCTTCATGCTTCATGCTTCATGCTTCATGCTTCATGCTTCATGCTTCATGTTTCATGCTTCATGCTTCATGCTTCATGCTTCATGCTTCATGCTTAATGCTTAATGCTTAATGCTTGATGGTTAATGATTGATGCTTGATTCTTGATGCTTGTTACTTCTTGCTTGATGCTTTATGTTTGATGCTTGATGCTTGATGCCTTATGCTTGACGCTTGATGATTGTTACTTGATGCATGATGCATGATGCTTGATGCATGATGCTTGATGCTTGATGCTTGATGCTTGATGCTTGATGCTTGATGCTTGATGATTGATGCTTGATGCTTGATGCTTGATGCTTGATTCTAGATGCTTGATGCTTGATGCTTGATGCTTGATGCTTGATGCTTGATGCTTGATGCTTGATGCTTGATGCTTGATGCTTGATGCTTGATGCTTGATGATTGATGCTTGATGCTTGATGCTTGATGCTTGATGCTAGATGCTTGATGCTTGATGCTTGATGCTTGATGCTTGATGCTAGATGCTTGATGCTTGATGCTTGATGCTTGATGCTTGAGGCTTATAGTCTTATGCCTGATATTGAATTCTTGATACTTGATGCTTGATGCTTGATGCATGATGCTTGATGCTTGATGCTTGATGCTTGATGCTTGATGCTTGATGCTTGATGCTTGATGCTTGATTCTTGATGCTTGATGCTTGATGCTTGATGCTTGATGCTTGATGCTTGATGCTTGATGCTTGATGCTTGATGCTAGATGCTTGATGCTTGATGCTTGATGCTTGATGCTTGATGCTTGATGCTTGATGCTTGATGCCTGATGCTTGATGCTTGATGCTTGATGCTTGAGGCTTATAGTCTTATGCCTGATATTGAATTCTTGATGCTTTATGCTTGATGCTTGATTCTTAATTCTTGATGCTTGATGCTTGATACTTGATGCTTAATGCTTGATGCTTGATGCTTGATGCTTGATGCTAGATGCTTGATGCTTGATGCTTGATTCTTGATGCTTGATGCTTGATGCTTGATGCTTGATGCTTGATGCTTGATGCTTGATGCTTGATGCTTGATGCTTGATGCTTGATGCTTGATGCTTGATGCTTGATGCTTGATGCTTGATGCTTGATGCTTGATGCGATGCTTGATGCTTGATGCTTGATGCTTGATGCTTGATGCTTGATGCTTGATGCTTGATGCTTGATGCTTGATGCTTGATGCTTGATGCTTGATGCTTGATGCTTGATGCTTGATGCTTGATGCTTGATACTTGATGCTTGATGCTTGATACTTGATGCTTGAGGCTTATTGTCTTATGCTTAATGCCAGATATTGAATTCTTGATGCTTTATGCTTGATGCTTGATGCTTGATTCTTGATTCTTGATGCTTGATGCTTGATGCTTGATGCTTGATGCTTGATGCTTGATTCTTGATGCTTGATGTTTGATGCTTGATGCTTGATGCTTGATGCTTGATGCTTGATGCTTGATGCTTGATGCTTGATGCTTGATGCTTGATGCTTGATGCTTGATGCTTGATGCTTGATGCTTGATGCTTGAATCTTGATGCTTGATGCTTGATGCTTGATGCTTGATGCTTTATGCTTGATGCTTGATGCTTGATGCTTGATACTTGATGCTTGATGCTTGATGCTTGATTCTTGATGCTTGATGCTTGATGCTTGATGCTTGATGCTTGATGCTTGATGCTTGATGCTTGATGCTTGATGCTTTGATCTTGATGCTTGATGCTTGATGCTTGATGCTTGATGCTTGATGCTTGATGCTTGATGCTTGATGCTTGATGCTTGATGCTTGATGCTTGATGCTTGATGCTTGATGCTTGAAGCTTGATTCTTGATGCTTGATGCTTGATGATTGATGCTTGATGCTTGATGCTTGATTCTTCATGCTTGATGCCTGATGCCTGATGCCTGATGCCTGATGCCTGATGCTTAATGCTTGATGCCTGATTCTTCATGCTTGATGCCTGATGCCTGATGCCTGATGCTTGATGCCTGATGCCTGATGCTTGATGCCTGATGCCTGATGCTTGATGCTTGATGCTTGATGATTGATGCTTGATACTTGATGTTTGATGCTTGATGCTTGATGCTTGATGCTTGATGCTTGATGCTTGATGCTTGATGCTTGATGCTTGATGCTTGATGCTTGATGCTTGATGCTTGATGCTTGATGCTTGATTCTTGATGCTTGATGCTTGATGCTTGATGCTTGATGCTTGATGCTTGATGCTTGATGCTTGATGCTAGATGCTTGATGCTTGATGCTTGATGCTTGATGCTTGATGCTTGATGCTTGATGCTTGATGCTTGATGCCTGATGCTTGATGCTTGATGCTTGATGCTTGAGGCTTATAGTCTTATGCCTGATATTGAATTCTTGATGCTTTATGCTTGATGCTTAATTCTTAATTCTTGATGCTTGATGCTTGATGCTTGATGCTTAATGCTTGATGCTTGATGCTTGATGCTTGATGCTTGATGCTTGATGTTTGATGCTTGATGCTAGATGCTTGATGCTTGATGCTTGATTCTTGATGCTTGATGCTTGATGCTTGATGCTTGATGCTTGATGCTTGATGCTTGATGCTTGATGCTTGATGCTTGATGCTTGATGCTTGATGCTTGATGCTTGATGCTTGATGCTTGATGCTTGATGCTTCATGCTTGATGCTTGATGCTTGATGCTTGATGCTTGATGCTTGATGCTTGATGCTTGATGCTTGATGCTTGATGCTTGATGCTTGATGCTTCATGCTTGATGCTTGATTCTTGATACTTGATGCTTGATGCTTGATGCTTGAGGCTTATTGTCTTATGCTTAATGCCAGATATTGAATTCTTGATGCTTTATGCTTGATGCTTGATGCTTGATTCTTGATTCTTGATGCTTGATGCTTGATGCTTGATGCTTGATGCTTGATGCTTGATTCTTGATGCTTGATGTTTGATGCTTGATGCTTGATGCTTGATGCTTGATGCTTGATGCTCGATGCTTGATGCTTGATGCTTGATGCTTGATGCTTGATGCTTGATGCTTGATGCTTGATGCTTGATGCTTGATGCTTGATGCTTGCTGCTTGATGCTTGATGCTTGAATCTTGATGCTTGATGCTTGATGCTTGATGCTTGATGCTTGATGCTTTATGCTTGATGCTTGATGCTTGATGCTTGATGCTTGATACTTGATGCTTGATGCTTGATGCTTGATGCTTGATGCTTGATGCTTGATGTTGATGCTTGATGCTTGATGCTTGATGCTTGATGCTTGATGCTTTGATCTTGATGCTTGATGCTTGATGCTTGATGCTTGATGCTTGATGCTTGATGCTTGATGCTTGATGCTTGATGCTTGAAGCTTGATTCTTGATGCTTGATGCTTGATGATTGATGCTTGATGCTTGATGCTTGATTCTTCATGCTTGATGCCTGATGCCTGATGCCTGATGCCTGATGCTTAATGCTTGATGCCTGATTCTTCATGCTTGATGCCTGATGCCTGATGCCTGATGCTTGATGCCTGATGCCTGATGCTTGATGCCTGATGCCTGATGCTTGATGCTTGATGCTTGATGCTTGATGCTTGATACTTGATGTTTGATGCTTGATGCTTGATGCTTGATGCTTGATGCTTGATGCTTGATGCTTGATGCTTGATGCTTGATGCTTGATGCTTGATGCTTGATGCTTGATGCTTGATGCTTGATGCTTGAGACTTATTGTCTTATGCTTGATGCCAGATATTGAATTCTTGATGCTTTATGCTTGATGCTTGATGCTTGATGCTTGATGCTTGATTCTTGATTCTTGATGCTTGATGCTTGATGCTTGATGCTTGATGCTTGATTCTTGATGCTTGGTGCTTCATAATTAATGTTTGATTATTGATGCTTGATGCTTGGTGCTTAGTGTTTATTTCATTATGCTTGATGCTTGTTGTTTAATGTTTAAGTCTTAATGATGTATTAATTATGCTCGATGCTTGATGTTTGAAGTTTAATGCTTGATGCTTGTTGTTTAATGTTTAAGTCTTAATGATGTATTAATTATGCTTGATGCTTGATGTTTGAAGTTTAATGCTTGATGCTTGATGCTTGATGCTTGATGTTTGAAGTTTAATGCTTGATGCTTGATGCTTGATGCTTGATGCTTGATGCTTGATGCTTGATGCTTGATGCATGATGCTTGATGCTTGATGCTTGATGCTTGATGCTTGATGCTTGATGCTTGATGCTTGATGCTTGATGCTTGATTCTTGATGCTTGATGCTTGATGCTCAATGCTTGATGCTTGATGCTTGATGCTTGATGCTTGATGCTTGATGCTAGATGCTAGATGCTTGATGCTTGATGCTTGATGCTTGATGCTTGATGCTTGATGCTTGATGCTTGATGCCTGATGCTTGATGCTTGATGCTTGATGCTTGAGGCTTATAGTCTTATGCCTGATATTGAATTCTTGATGCTTTATGCTTGATGCTTGATTCTTAATTCTTGATGCTTGATGCTTGATGCTTGATGCTTGATGCTTGATGCTTGATGCTTAATGCTTGATGCTTGATGCTTGATGCTTGATGCTTGATGCTTGATGCTTGATGCTTGATGCTTGATGCTTGATGCTTGATGCTTGATGCTTGATGCTTGATGCTTGATGCCCTATGCTTAATGCTTGATGCTTGATGCTTGATGCTTGATGCTTGATGCTTGATGCTTGATGCTTGATGCTTGATGCTTGATGCTTGATGCTTGATGCTTGATGCTTGATGCTTGATGCTTGATGCTTGATGCTTGATGCTTGATGCTTGATGCTTGAATCTTGATGCTTGATGCTTGATGCTTGATGCTTGATGCTTTATGCTTGATGCTTGATGCTTGATGCTTGATACTTGATGCTTGATGCTTGATGCTTGATTCTTGATGCTTGATGCTTGATGCTTGATGCTTGATGCTTGATGCTTGATGCTTGATGCTTGATGCTTTGATCTTGATGCTTGATGCTTGATGCTTGATGCTTGATGCTTGATGCTTGATGCTTGATGCTTGATGCTTGATGCTTGATGCTTGAAGCTTGATTCTTGATGCTTGATGCTTGATGATTGATGCTTGATGCTTGATGCTTGATTCTTCATGCTTGATGCCTGATGCCTGATGCCTGATGCCTGATGCCTGATGCTTAATGCTTGATGCCTGATTCTTCATGCTTGATGCCTGATGCCTGATGCCTGATGCTTGATGCCTGATGCCTGATGCTTGATGCCTGATGCCTGATGCTTGATGCTTGATGCTTGATGCTTGATGCTTGATACTTGATGTTTGATGCTTGATGCTTGATGCTTGATGCTTGATGCTTGATGCTTGATGCTTGATGCTTGATGCTTGATGCTTGATGCTTGATGCTTGATGCTTGATGCTTGATGCTTGATGCTTGATGCTTGATGCTTGATGCTTGATTCTTGATGCTTGATGCTTGATGCTTGATGCTTGATGCTTGATGCTTGATGCTTGATGCTAGATGCTTGATGCTTGATGCTTGATGCTTGATGCTTGATGCTTGATGCTTGATGCTTGATGCTTGATGCCTGATGCTTGATGCTTGATGCTTGATGCTTGATGTTTGATGTTTAATGCTTGATGCTTGATGCTTGATGCTTGATGTTGGATGCTTAATGCTTGATGCTTGATGCTTGATGCTTGATGCTTGATGCTTGATGCATGATGCTTGATGCTTGATGCTTGATGCTTGATGCTTGATGCTTGATGCTTGATTCTTGATGCTTGATGCTTGATGCTTGATGCTCAATGCTTGATGCTTGATGCTTGATGCTTGATGCTTGATGCTTGATGCTAGATGCTAGATGCTTGATGCTTGATGCTTGATGCTTGATGCTTGATGCTTGATGCCTGATGCTTGATGCTTGATGCTTGATGCTTGAGGCTTATAGTCTTATGCCTGATATTGAATTCTTGATGCTTTATGCTTGATGCTTGATTCTTAATTCTTGATGCTTGATGCTTGATGCTTGATGCTTGATGCTTGATGCTTAATGCTTGATGCTTGATGCTTGATGCTTGATGCTTGATGCTTGATGCTTGATGCCATATGCTTGATGCTTGATGCTTGATGCTTGATGCTTGATGCTTGATGCTTGATGCTTGATGCTTGATGCTTGATGCTTGATGCTTGATGCTTGATGCTTGATGCCCTATGCTTAATGCTTGATGCTTGATGCTTGATGCTTGATGCTTGATGCTTGATGCTTGATGCTTGATGCTTGATGCTTGATGCTTGATGCTTGATGCTTGATGCTTGATGCTTGATGCTTGATGCTTGATGCTTGAATCTTGATGCTTGATGCTTGATGCTTGATGCTTGATGCTTGATGCTTTATGCTTGATGCTTGATGCTTGATGCTTGATGCTTGATGCTTGATACTTGATGCTTGATGCTTGATGCTTGATGCTTGATGCTTGATGCTTGATGCTTGATTCTTGATGCTTGATGCTTTGATCTTGATGCTTGATGCTTGATGCTTGATGCTTGATGCTTGATGCTTGATGCTTGATGCTTGATGCTTGATGCTTGATGCTTGATGCTTGATGCTTGATGCTTGATGCTTGAAGCTTGATTTTTGATGCTTGATGCTTGATGATTGATGCTTGATGCTTGATGCTTGATTCTTCATGCTTGATGCCTGATGCCTGATGCCTGATGCCTGATGCCTGATGCTTAATGCTTGATGCCTGATTCTTCATGCTTGATGCCTGATGCCTGATGCCTGATGCTTGATGCCTGATGCCTGATGCTTGATGCCTGATGCCTGATGCTTGATGCTTGATGCTTGATGCTTGATGCTTGATACTTGATGTTTGATGCTTGATGCTTGATGCCTGATGCTTGATGCTTGATGCTTGATGCTTGAGGCTTATAGTCTTATGCCTGATATTGAATTCTTGATGCTTTATGCTTGATGCTTGATTCTTAATTCTTGATGCTTGATGCTTGATGCTTGATGCTTGATGCTTGATGCTTGATGCTTAATGCTTGATGCTTGATGCTTGATGCTTGATGCTTGATGCTTGATGCTTGATGCTTGATGCTTGATGCTTGATGCTTGATGCTTGATGCTTGATGCTTGATGCTTGATGCCCTATGCTTAATGCTTGATGCTTGATGCTTGATGCTTGATGCTTGATGCTTGATGCTTGATGCTTGATGCTTGATGCTTGATGCTTGATGCTTGATGCTTGATGCTTGATGCTTGATGCTTGATGCTTGATGCTTGATGCTTGATGCTTGATGCTTGAATCTTGATGCTTGATGCTTGATGCTTGATGCTTGATGCTTTATGCTTGATGCTTGATGCTTGATGCTTGATACTTGATGCTTGATGCTTGATGCTTGATTCTTGATGCTTGATGCTTGATGCTTGATGCTTGATGCTTGATGCTTGATGCTTGATGCTTTGATCTTGATGCTTGATGCTTGATGCTTGATGCTTGATGCTTGATGCTTGATGCTTGATGCTTGATGCTTGATGCTTGATGCTTGATGCTTGATGCTTGAAGCTTGATTCTTGATGCTTGATGCTTGATGATTGATGCTTGATGCTTGATGCTTGATTCTTCATGCTTGATGCCTGATGCCTGATGCCTGATGCCTGATGCTTAATGCTTGATGCCTGATTCTTCATGCTTGATGCCTGATGCCTGATGCCTGATGCTTGATGCCTGATGCCTGATGCTTGATGCCTGATGCCTGATGCTTGATGCTTGATGCTTGATGCTTGATGCTTGATACTTGATGTTTGATGCTTGATGCTTGATGCTTGATGCTTGATGCTTGATGCTTGATGCTTGATGCTTGATGCTTGATGCTTGATGCTTGATGCTTGATGCTTGATGCTTGATGCTTGATGCTTGATGCTTGATGCTTGATGCTTGATTCTTGATGCTTGATGCTTGATGCTTGATGCTTGATGCTTGATGCTTGATGCTTGATGCTAGATGCTTGATGCTTGATGCTTGATGCTTGATGCTTGATGCTTGATGCTTGATGCTTGATGCTTGATGCCTGATGCTTGATGCTTGATGCTTGATGCTTGATGTTTGATGTTTAATGCTTGATGCTTGATGCTTGATGCTTGATGTTGGATGCTTAATGCTTGATGCTTGATGCTTGATGCTTGATGCTTGATGCTTGATGCATGATGCTTGATGCTTGATGCTTGATGCTTGATGCTTGATGCTTGATGCTTGATTCTTGATGCTTGATGCTTGATGCTTGATGCTCAATGCTTGATGCTTGATGCTTGATGCTTGATGCTTGATGCTTGATGCTAGATGCTAGATGCTTGATGCTTGATGCTTGATGCTTGATGCTTGATGCCTGATGCTTGATGCTTGATGCTTGATGCTTGAGGCTTATAGTCTTATGCCTGATATTGAATTCTTGATGCTTTATGCTTGATGCTTGATTCTTAATTCTTGATGCTTGATGCTTGATGCTTGATGCTTGATGCTTGATGCTTAATGCTTGATGCTTGATGCTTGATGCTTGATGCTTGATGCTTGATGCTTGATGCCATATGCTTGATGCTTGATGCTTGATGCTTGATGCTTGATGCTTGATGCTTGATGCTTGATGCTTGATGCTTGATGCTTGATGCTTGATGCTTGATGCCCTATGCTTAATGCTTGATGCTTGATGCTTGATGCTTGATGCTTGATGCTTGATGCTTGATGCTTGATGCTTGATGCTTGATGCTTGATGCTTGATGCTTGATGCTTGATGCTTGATGCTTGATGCTTGAATCTTGATGCTTGATGCTTGATGCTTGATGCTTGATGCTTGATGCTTTATGCTTGATGCTTGATGCTTGATGCTTGATGCTTGATGCTTGATACTTGATGCTTGATGCTTGATGCTTGATGCTTGATGCTTGATGCTTGATGCTTGATTCTTGATGCTTGATGCTTTGATCTTGATGCTTGATGCTTGATGCTTGATGCTTGATGCTTGATGCTTGATGCTTGATGCTTGATGCTTGATGCTTGATGCTTGATGCTTGAAGCTTGATTCTTGATGCTTGATGCTTGATGATTGATGCTTGATGCTTGATGCTTGATTCTTCAT
Organism: Impatiens glandulifera; assembly: GCF_907164915.1. Classification (NCBI taxonomy): domain Eukaryota; kingdom Viridiplantae; phylum Streptophyta; class Magnoliopsida; order Ericales; family Balsaminaceae; genus Impatiens; species Impatiens glandulifera. Next base: position 26,803,858 of record NC_061869.1, read on the forward strand.
GCTTGATGCTGATGCCTGATGCTGATGCCTGATGCCTGATGCTTAATGCTTGATGCCTGATTCTTCATGCTTGATGCTGATGCCTGATGCTGATGCTTGATGCTGATGCCTGATGCTTGATGCCTGATGCTGATGCTTGATGCTTGATGCTTGATGCTTGATGCTTGATACTTGATGCTTGATGCTTGATGCTTGATGCTTGATGCTTGATGCTTGATGCTTGATGCTTGATGCTTGATGCTTGATGCTTGATGCTTGATGCTTGAATGCTTGATGCTTGATGCTTGATGCTTGATGCTTGATGCTTGATGCTTGATGCTTGATGCTTGATGCTTGATGCTTGATGCTTGATACTTGATGCTTGATGCTTGATGCTTGATGCTTGATGCTTGATGCTTGATGCTTGATGCTTGATGCTTGATGCTTGATGCTTGATGCTTGATGCTTGATCTTGATGCTTGATGCTTGATGCTTGATGCTTGATGCTTGATGCTTGATGCTTGATGCTTGATGCTTGATGCTTGATGCTTGAAGCTTGATTCTTGATGCTTGATGCTTGATGATTGATGCTTGATGCTTGATGCTTGATTCTTCATGCTTGATGCCTAATGCCTGATGCCTGATGCCTGATGCTTAATGCTTGATGCCTGATTCTTCATGCTTGATGCCTGATGCCTGATGCCTGATGCCTGATGCTTGATGCCTGATGCCTGATGCCTGATGCTTGATGCTTGATGCTTGATGCTTGATGCTTGATGCTTGATGCTTGATGCTTGATACTTGATGCTTGATGCTTGATGCTTGATGCTTGATGCTTGATGCTTGATGCTTGATGCTTGATGCTTGATGCTTGATGCTTGATGCTTGATGCTTGAATCTTGATGCTTGATGCTTGATGCTTGATGCTTGATGCTTGATGCTTGATGCTTGATGCTTGATGCTTGATGCTTGATGCTTGATGCTTGATGCTTGATGCTTGATGCTTGAT